>NW_019384661.1:318973-347020 GCF_000671375.1 Centruroides sculpturatus | reverse complement strand
TGTGACGAAAGTATAATAAAACTTAAAATAATTGTTAAAATAAGAATTTTTTATGAAGTTTTCCAACCGTAAAAAAGTAACAAAGATACGACAATAATTATTGTTACTGTTATTTAATGCGATTACCATCGAGTTAGAATGGCGTATGTGTATCTTTGAGCATTCCCACTGCAAGACAAACGTCATCTTATCGGTGTTTCGACCATCTAGAAAAACAGCCTTAGGCAAACACACAGCTGTCCTCAGTCGACTTAAATAAACAAGAACGAAGGTGTAAGAGCCTACCTCTCTCTCTCTCTCTCTCTCTCTTCTCATACGTTAAGAGATAACGTTAGGTAAAAATTCGGTTCGTTTCTTAAATTGAAGATTCACGAAAACGTTCACGCGTCACGCGAGGTTTTTACTTTTTTTATTTTTAGTCTTCTTTTTCTACCCTTTCTCTCGTTCAAACCGCAACTTCACGGTTTCAATTCCGTCTCGAAAGGAGGTGGTCGTTTTCTTGACGTGTGATGTGATGCGCTGGCAATACGCCACCATCAACGCGCCATTCTGCATTTACGAGTTTAAAAAAAAATAATAATAATAATAACGTTTTTGCCAGAAACGTTCCGAAAAAAAAAAATAATAATAACGATAATGTAATGTAAAATCAGTCAATTCTCGTTTGCTTACAAGAAGATTCAACGTTCGCAATGTGATGTTTTCGTTGTTGCAACGTAAAAAAATAAATAATAATAATAAAAAAATTCTGAATGAAATGTTGAATTAGTTTATTCACGTCGACCGAGACTAGTAAATTCTAATTATATCAATTGTTAATTAGTCAATTAGAGAGAATGTAATTAGAAAGCGCAAGAAGAATCAAAACGTAAAAAAGCGATTAGTTGTAATTTGAAAGGATTATGAGTTTCTAATATGGATGTCGTGCCTTGGGCCATTCAATTTTGATGTTTAATTTATAACGAGCCGGCGACTTAAAACTGCTAAATTTAACATTAAACTTTTAATATTCTTCTTTAATATATATCTATATATATATATATTTTTTTTTTTTTAAAAACTTACTCTTAGAAAATATACAAGCGCTTACACGGAAGAGGATTATCTCCAAATCTTTCATTATTTAATTATATTCACGTCAACCGTATCTCAAACAATGTTATCCTATTCAAATAATAATTACGAATTCTAATCTGTTAAGATAATTTTTACTTTTTGTGAAAAATATTCTAACTTAGTCACGTTTTGCTGAATAAATTTGAATTTTATCTTTACTGGAATTTACCCGAAGATAATATTCATAAACTGTATTTAAGTATAGAAATATTCTTTTTATAGGTTACTCTAGATTGGATCTATTTTAATTAAAAAGACCTTTTCGAGTAACCTGTCAACATTTATGAGAAATCTACTCAGAAATTTGTTTATTAAATTTAAACACGCGATTTCATTAAGTTTCATATATTTTTTTCCCTCCTCCCCTTATTTTCGTTAGTTGAAGAGGGATGCCAATAGCCGAAAACTCTAGAAAAATACATTATTCACATAGTTTTATCGAGTGAAGAAAACATAGAACGAAAAAAAAAAGACTTATGTGTAAAGCAATGGTGTGGCATATCTACAATGAGCCATATAACTGCAACTTCTTTCGCCTCCCTCCTACTAACTCCGATCGTAAATAAATACGGATAAGTCAAATAGGCGCAACAAGGCGATCAATGGAAACAGGAGAGGTGTCGAAATTCGATATTTTAGATTATCGCAGAGCACCTGTTTATTTCTATGTAGAAAAAAGGAGAGAAATATCAGAAAGCAGAGGTGCGGGAGACACGAGAATTTTCTTAACGACGTTTCACGTTTTGAAGAAGTGGTCGGGCAGAACAATGGGAGAGACCGAATTGGCCAGCACAGAGTGAAGAAAAATCACCGTTATATGTCATAGCTCCGGTATCGGGCTGTTTGAATACAGTTCTAACGGTACTCATTGACCCGCCGTCAATCGATACGGTCTTATCTTGACGTCTAATATCTACCTCGAGGGACGGGAAATGAAGGGTAAGGTTTTTTTCTCTTCTTCTCTCCTGTCGACCGAAATCAATCTTTCATTAAAATGCCAGCTGTCGATAGCTTACCGGAAGTTGGACACTTCCAAACCAGTTTCGACTTCCGTTCGTCTTGGCGCGTGCCCCGAATCTTAGCAAACACCCATTTATTGACTGGAGACCCGGTTATTTCCACCGGTAACCATTGGCAACGGACTTTCTTCTGTCGGGCAACAGCATTCTCTGTCACATGCACCGACTTCTTCCCCTCCTCTTCTCCGAAAGGAACTATCCTCGGCACAATCGAAAATAAACTCTTCCTGTCGTTGCCGTTATCCAAGATACAGTATTCCATCCATTCGTAGCATCATTGGCATAACAACCGTCTGGGGATAAAGCATTTTTAATTCTTTTTCACTAAATAAGGGTGTTTTAATTGTAAAATTTTTAAAAAAAGTTATTTACGAATGATTACTTTCAGTTTATTCCATAGAATTCTGAATAATGCGCAAGAGATGGTCCGTTGCGCAAGGATCACTGAGCCAAACAAACTAAAGTTACCAAGTCTTTTCGGACAAGCTCATTCCTTCGGGAGGTGGGGGAAAACTAAATTATCCTGGAGCTACAGAGACGGAAGAAGAACAAAAAACGTTCCTGGAAACTTCCGTCGAGCCACTTACTAGCCTAGTCGGGTGCACGAGGTTCTCTCTCGTGGGACGAGTCCGAAAATATGCCGGGATGTCATGTATCTTACAGTACTCCATTGGTAAATCCCAGTAGTGAAACTCCCATCAATAATTCATACAGCGGTTACTTTACTAGACCCCGGTTTCTATATAACAAAGTATTGTTTTGCTCTTTCTGCATCGGCACATCATCAGACTAAGACTCTTAAGGAGGATTGCAAAATAAAATCTTCTCGACAGACTTTTTGTTTCGATCATTGTTATATAGTACTATTTAGCTAAGCCAAATACAATCAATACAAAAATAACTTCGTTCTTCTTTTTTAGACGATACTGTATAATTGATCGGCAACATTGAGCCTCACGAAACCGAATTAAATTATTAGCAATATTGACAATAATGCAAATCGGTTGGGAACAGTTATAATAATGATAGCGTGAAGAGCCGACAATGTTTGTCAGGGTCACAAATCAACTGTCACGCGTCAAACATCGCCTCCTTATAATGCCCAAAGAGACAGTTTGTTTACATCCTTAATTAACTCGGCCGCTTCCCTGATTAGATGGCGAAAACTTGGCACTGTGCCAGTTTTTATTAGGCACCAAATGATGCCAACTGCATCGTTGGTCTCTAACTGATGGTCAACCATCCACAAAAAATCTAGTTACAATTATTGCACGGTTTTAAGAGCGATCATTCCAACCGATGCAATTAACCCGTGTCCACATAATTCTCTCTTTGCGAACAAGGATCTTCTTACTGATGAAGAAAGGAAGCATTCCTCTTTCGTCAAAACCGAAGCAGAAGAGGAATGTATTATTGTGAAAAATATTCGCTTAAGAAGGATAGGATAATTGGACGAGTGTATTGAAAGCTCGGGATTTAACTTAGGTTGTCTCAAGTAATGAGGCTGGCTCCAGTAAGAGAGGGACACTTTTAACAAAGGTTACTATTTTGTTCGCTTGATGACATTGAAGACTGCCCGAAGGAAGCGGAGGAAGCGGAACTTCTAAAACGAAGCTCGAGGCAAAAGATGCGAGAACTCGGAAGTAAATCAAATCAACTTGGTAGTTGTGATTGTGGCAGCCGACTGCATCTCCTGGCACGTTCCTCTCCCTCTTTCTCTTTCTCTCTTTCTCTCTAGTAAGGAAACAAACCAATGCTTCGCTTCTTCTCTGTTTCTCGAAACAACTGATTTTACGGCTTTGTACAAGATTTCTAAAGTGTAGATCATCGGTGTGTACTAATCAGAGACCACTAGCGTTGCTAACAACCCGAGAACTTTACGATCTACAAGTAAATAAAGTACATCGTCGTATGCCGTGTCACGCGTGCTATCGATTGGAAGACAAAGGGGTAGAAGAGGCGTAGACCCACCACTGGCTGGAATTTCACCACCAATAGTGCTTTGAAAATTTATTACATTCTGCAAGTGCTCGTCTTCTTTTGGTGAAAAATCACTTTCCCGCTACTCTCTTCGATTTCCGATTGCAGACTATAGAGGAATGTTAAATTTACAATTAAACTGCCAGATTCCAACACCTGGCTGAATAATCATGCAACATGTTGTAAATAAAAATCATATATGTAAATATAACATGGAAATTACACACGAGTTACGCGTTCAATCACTGACTTAAGTTTAAACAAATTTTTTAAATGAAGAGAACAGAGAATGAAAATTATTTTACAGAAAATCAATTTTCATTTCTTTCATATATATATATATATTTTTTTAAGAGAAACTTTGCAAGAGTTATCATCAACTTTTTAGAATTTTTTTAAAAATATTCTTGCCAGAAATTTATTATCAAATTCTAATTATGAAAATCAATATATGTATCTTTAAATTTAATATTTAATCAGATAGAATGAATGTATTTAGGTCTTGCACGCATATATTTATCTATTAATTTTTTATAGAGAAAAAAACAGATTTAAAATTTCTACAGTTTACAACAAATCATTGACAATATTAATAATAAAATATTCACTAAAATTGAAACTAAAGATGAAGAAAGATTTCTTTTTTTGTAATTTTTACACAACATTTCTTTGACATTTCTGTGCAAAAAAGCATATATATAGAAAATCAACTAAGGGAGAAAATGACAGAAAGATCGTTGCTATATATTGCATAATTTTTTTGTTAATAAAGAGTGAAAGACGATGTTCAAGAAACGGAAAAATTTTGAAGCAAATGCGACTTCTTGACTTCAACCATCTGTTAGAATGACGCTATTTTCCATCAGTGTTTGCGTGTTCGAAATTAATTGTCTTGTCTAGTGCAGGCGCTCTCCAGCACCCGATGGGTGGGTGTTCATGAGAAAGCTACCAGCTGGAGACACGAGGGTGGAGGAATTTAGTTGCAAGCCGAAACGTCAAGAAGGAATAGATAGATAGAGAAAAAAAACCAACACTAACAATGGCGGACCGCATCAGGACATGACACTGGCTTGGGTTTTCACAGGGAGTGGATAGGTGCTGCGGGCAACCATACATCATGCCACACTAACACAAACAGCCGACAGACTTGACACACCGAACGATTAATTCTCTCTTTTTCTCTGCCGATTTGTGTGGCTCCTACGCAAAGAAGGACAGCCCCGAGGCTCGTGCCTTCAATCAGTAGCCTATCACATACTACACCCAGACACCCTCCTTTACAATAATGATGACTTAATCATAAACGATGATAGAAGCAGGTTTGAGCAACATGTGATAATTAAGATCTTCTTTTGTACCAAAGAAGATCAAGTAAAGGACACTTTTTCTCTACTCGTGCATGATACTTAATTTATAATTTTCTAAATTTATTTCAAAGACTCGAAGAAAGTTTAAAATTAAAATGTCATAGATTTAACGATTACTTTTTACTATAAAACTAAGCGAAAATTAAATTTTTATACAAGATATAAAGTTAACTTTAGAGTAAAACTTTATATATTATTAAATGTTGAGTGTTATAAATACGCAGATGCATTAGTTTTTAAAGGCAACAAACATATATTAAAAGGAGTATATACTAAAAACAAAATTATTCATTTCTTTCTTCTACATTCTAAAAATATTCTAAATAAATATTTAAAAATTAATATCGCAAAAAATCTATATATTAATATTATAAAATCCTTCTGGTCATTCATTCAATAATTCATTATCTAAATAACATTAGTTAGTACATAAATATTGTTATTTACTTTTACTAAAATCATAAAATATTATACAAAATTTATAGAAGATTAATTCCTAAAAAATGTTTTATCAGAAAAATAGTTTTTTTATATATACAATTAAATTCATTATATATTTATATCTAAACTTTTTAAAATGATTATAAAGTTTCTTTATAATCATTTTTAAAAAAATGCAAAAAAATGAATTAAAATAAAAAGAAAGACATTTTAATATTTTTAAATATCAAATAATAATAAAAATTCTTTTCTTATTAATTTAAATATAATTTTACATTGGTGAATTACTTTTGAATATATTCATTAAATATAAATAATTTATTACTTTTTACTTTTTAAAACATACCAAACGTAAAGCCTATACTTTAATATAGAGAAATTCAATAAATATTCCCAATTTAACAATTTATTTTTAATTTTATTCTTCAAATTTTAGATTAGAGATAGAGAGAAATTCATACAAATGCTCCAATTTAGGAACAAATAAATAGCAAATTTCAAAAATTAATAAAAGAAAAATAATGCATTAATAGAGTGAAAATAACGAGAAAAATAATGAAATTATAATTGGTCCATCTATTGTAAACGAGAAACTTAATGAGCATAACAAAATTAAGTAGTCACTTCAATATGTAATCAGACTGTAATTACTTATGTTCTCGCCCAAAGCAGTTTTCTGATTGTGATAAACACTGAATCGCATCTAAATATTTACCGAATATAAATAAATGGACCATTTAAATGTATTATATTAAATAGAATTAACGATAATTTTATATCTTCTTTTATTATTCTTACAAGAATAAATAATTAAACTCAGTAAATTTTATAAGAATCGAAATATACGAAGTTTTATCATTTTAGAATGAACTTTCCAACCTTTATTTGTAGCGAACTCCTCTTATGCAAAGTGAAGAATTCTCGATCTACCGATTGAGTTAACTCGATTTCTGTTTTCGGAAAGAAGATAATTACTTCTAAATCAATCGTAAAATAAGATTATATTAATAATTTTTCCATAATTGACGAGAAATTAATTATATATTCGAGGTCAAAATGGTTAAAATTCTGCCATTTCCTTGGTAAAAATATAGAAAAGTGTACGGAATTCACACGTCATCCGAAATATAAGCTGCTTTAAACTTCCGTTTTCTGCTTCCTAAGCAGGGAAAAATCTTCTTCACGAAAGATAGGCATTTCCGCCATAATGCATAGCCTACTCTACATCGAGGAAGGATTTAGTTGGATGCACGACAGATTTCAAATTTAATATATGGAGAGATGAAAATGTGCAATAAGGATCTGACGATAGCAGCTTGGATAGTGCAGTTTATCTCTCAATTGACGAAAATTGAAATTCGTTGGCATCTTGTTACAAAACGAGATTTCCTGTTTTACTAAGGCATTATAAGGAAATTACTTTTTCCTTCCTTTTTTTTTATTTTTTGAATAGAAAGTAAACACGAGAAAAAATTTACATTAAAAATACATTTTGCGTTAAGGTGTTATTTTCATAAACTAAGCATATATAAATGTTTACCTCGTTCTAATCCCTCTTCTAATCTAAGCTTTTGTAGAGAAAATTTAAAAAATGTCCCATAAACTCATAAAGTATCAATTTTTTAAAGCATTTTATTCGATATTTTCAGCAAACGTACGATATAAAATTCATAAAAAAAGTATACTAAACCATGCATTTTTCTAATTGATAAGCGTATAAATTCATATAAATATCCCTAATTTGTCATAAATATAAGTTAAAAGGTCCTAAAAGTTACTAGAAAAGCCTCGAAACGACGATACCTTTAATACGTAAGACGATATCACCATTGTCTTACTCCATCCTCAACATTAACATCCTACTATTACACCAATCAAACCAATTTGTGAGAAAAGTTAATTAACTTTGATATCAAAAATACCTCAATTCAAATCATTATATAAAATTACATCTAAAAAGTTTTGTGTATTAAGTTATTAATATAGAAAATAACCTAAATTAATAAAGATAATTAATTGTTTTATTTTACAAATTATTTTTCTTCAAATCTTTTCTTCCGGATTAACGCGAAAACATTAATTAACTTGATTAATTGTCTACAATTTTTAAAAACATTTAATTCTCTTAAAATTATATACAATTTTAAAAAGTCGAATATAAAATTTTTTCCTTTTCTTTATAATATAAATAATGATAAAATAATTCAAATCAATAAATTTCTTCTTTTCATTATCTACTTCTTTAATGATTTTCTTGTAATTTATGAAGATAATTTATTTATTTATTTATTTTTTCTTTACTTTATGGAGAAATTTCATAGTTTATATTTTCAATATTGTTATTTTATTAACAAATTATCGACATTCCTAGTTGAAAAAAAATATACCAAATTTTGAAATGTAATGTATTTGTAATGTATTTCATTAAAAAAATTAAGCTAAAATTTAATGTTTAAATACATAAATATAATATTAAAATCTTTAATTTTTTTATTTTTAATACTAATATCAATTATTTTTTTTCTGTATTTTGTACTAAATTATTCATATATTTTATAATACCGACTGCTCTACACTTCACTTTAATGATTAAAATTCTGAATTTTATTTTATTTATCATAAAACTATTTATATTATAATTATAAATTATATAGGCCTANATAAGAGTCTCCCCCCTTTTGAATTCATCTCGAACGAGCTTTAGCTTCCACCCCCGCTTTCATCGAGGCTTAGTTCCCATTTGGCTTCATATACAGACCATAAACAGCGTACCAATAAAGCAGCTCCCTATAAAGGCTATTCATAAAAGTCCACCCATCTACTGACAGCTTTCCCTTTTCAACAAAACCCAGTAATCTGAAGGGTGCACATCTCGATACTGGTGACTTTTACATAGCAATGTTGCCTCTGGCGTAGACACTGCCTCCCTACCATTGATTCTAGCGAATAATACGTCTCGATACTTGTAGCTAGCTGTTGCGTCAACATGTACGTATTCATAGCGGTAAATCCACAAGCAAAACACTTCACACCACGCAACCTCAGACTTTCCATTTAAACACTCCCCATTTTCGCACTATCTGTTGTTGAGTCGCTTGTTGAACATGCACTACAACCTACTGTAATATCACTTCTACCAAATTACTTCTCGAAATCGCCTGGGACTTTACAATGCAGTCACGTGTTCGTTTTTAATAAAACAAACCTCGATTCACGTTTGGATGCTCGTTACCCAATCAGTTCAGCGCAGAAATTAAAAAGCAAAAATGAATTTTTTCTCCCTTTTTTTAAACCTAACCTTTCAAAGTTTGAAGGAGGGAAGAGCCGCCCTCGTCTCAAGCCAATCGATACTCTAATAAATTATCCTAATCGTGAATCTGCACCCAGTTACAGAACAGTGCAGCATTTTGCTTTATAAAATATTACCATTTTTATAACGGCGATTTTTTTAAAACAGAATAAACATGCTTTTTATTCTATCCGGGTTAAAATTGTGCTTATTTTCGTGTATAGAATGTAACTAAAACACCTGCCTCGTCAAAACTTCATGATACTTTCCCGAGGCCAAATTATTCTCTTCTTATTAGATTGTTTGTAATGAAATTTCTTCCTCTTATCTCGATCTAACGCAACTTCCTTATCCGATTCATAATTTTCACTTTGATCGTTTGTTGCTTATCACATGTCTAGGAACTTCAAGAAAAAAATTATTTTTTAATATAATAATATATTTATCACAATGTATCCTATCTAAATTTTCTAAGACAGGATTTTGGGTTTTTTCTTTTTAGCAACTAGTCGAGGTCGAAATTGGACTACTGTATATAATAATTGTTAGGTTATTCATGAACAATCCCATTCAAATCCTTCAGACAGGCGGAAAGGATAAGGGAAAAAAATACAAACTAGATCTTTTGTACGAGGAACTACATGAAAATGTATGGACACTCTCCCAATCTTTATTCTTTACTCTTATTTCTAAACATCTGCCAAGTTAGACAAAGAAATCTTAACATAAGGAAGAGAGAAAAAATTAAAAAAAAAAAAGGAAAAGAAAATTGGATATATATAAATAATATTCTCTCCTCATTATTTCCTTATCAGAATTTATAAAATAAGTCACTACAATAATTTAGTAAGACTTGACATGTTTATTTACTCCATCTTAAACAAACGATCAATCCAGACGTGGAACTACTCCGTGCTTACATTTCACCATTAAGATTTCATCAAATAGACGAACTGGATACTATCCTGTACCCCATCCTTCATCACTGTTACATATACACTAAGCTAAAATGTCAAAGGGTTGCAAGAACTAACATACCAACACGCACCAAAGTGGGTTCGTGCACGTATATCACAGGTCCCCGCCACTAAAAGGAATGGTACAAACAACAACGGACCGTGAAATATGGTACGTTTAAATGTCAAAAGGATCTCACTATCAATCAGCCATTTGTTCTCCTAATGGTTTCTACATTCAGGAATGAACTAATATAATAATAATAATAATAATAATAATAAAATATACGAAAACTATTCATTTTTCTTGACATTTATCAAAATGTATTAGATATTAACAAGAATAATGATTAATAACTGTCAAGATCTGTGGTATAAATAAATATATAAATAGAAGTTCTATATTTCAGGAAAGATCGTAATTGTGGAGACGTCTCCTTATTACTTTGTTCGTCTTTTTTTTCCAGATATTAACTTATTATAAAACGATATGTTACTTTTAATTATCTCACTATTGAATATATATATATATACTTTTTTTCCTTCTTCTTCTTCTTCTGATTGATGATACTTCCTCCTTCTTATCTCCTATATTATAACAAGGTAAAATAATTGCTCGTAAGAAGATAAATGTTTAAGATTTGCCAATAAAATAATAAAAATAACCAATAATATGACAATCAAAAAGACATGATAAATATGGAGACAAGATTAAAAAAATTACAAATATTCTATTATTAATTTTTCAGTAAGTTTGTTGGCATGATCACGAATCCTTTCAATAAACATTAATAGAAAAAATAGCATAAACTAAAAAGAAAATATAGCCTATATATATATTATTCGAGAAGGCATTAATTTAAATAAAATAAACAAGGAAAAAAAAATACGTCAATGCTTTTAAATTAGGAGAGAAACTTGGAAACGTCTAAATTGAATGAAAGAAAAAAGTTTTTCGATGTTAAATAAACATACACAAGTTAATGGAAATGGTAATTTAGTGTTCAATGATGAGAAACAGTGAGATTAATTTCTATCGAGCTAAAAACTTTTTGAGTTATTTCGTTAGAAAGATCGTAATTCTACTTATCTCCTGTAATAAAATATGCCATACAGATAAAGACACCAGACAAATTATAATAACATAAGCTCATTTTTTCTAGTTTTATACATAAAGATGATACAGCATTATCGATAATAGAAATATATATCATTAATGCTATTTTTTTTCCAACCAATTCAATTAATATTGCTATAACACAATATTATTCTTTGTCAGAAATAGCAATAAGTCACGAAAAATGTTAATTAAATATCATTTTTTTAAATGCAGAAAATTTAAGAAAAAAATTAAATATACAATTTTTCCAGATATTTTAAAGATAGAAATTTTATAAATAAATTTATAATTTTACCATATTCTATTATATGAATAACGACATTTAATGTTTAATGAATATAAATGAATTATTTACATAACCTACTTGAAAGATCATAGAAGTCGAAATCGTATCATTTTCATGTTAAATTATCACGCAACATATGCGATAAGAATTCATTTTTATATTTTTAAATCAACATTTTCTTTACGAAATATTATTTTAAAAAAATTCTCCTTTTTTTTAAAAATAAATTTAAATAAAATAAAATTTATATCTTAAATCTATAATAAAACATTCGTTTCTTATGGGAAATTCCATACTGTCACCAATCAAATACAGTAAGACATAAAAGAAAAAAAAAAAAAAGGAAAAATTCGAAAATCAATCACTCTATAGGACCAATCTTATCAGCTTTTAAACAGAATTATATCATTGTTTCTTTTTACCATTTCATATATCAACTCCAATAATTCTTTGGCAATATATATATATTTTCTTTTTCTTTGTTAGATCAATTTATTTCAAATAAAATAATAGTAGCTTATATTATAGATTTGTTGTACTTTCTAACAGTTTTATCGATCGAGAAAAAAAATAAAATAAAATAAAAATAGATAATTTCACCAAAACTCGGGCAAATGATCGAGGACGTAAATTGTTTGTATGATGTGAAGCAGGTATTATTTTATTTGATCTTTTTTTTTCGTAATTTTAAAAGGGGTATATAAGAAACGATACAAAGGAGTAGAAAGAATCTATATACACGTGGATTAAATTTGGCAGATGAGTCAATAAAGCAACTTTGACCAACAAAATATGTTTCACGTATTTATTGATTTAAAGAAAAACCAAAAGAAACTTTCTTTTATTTCGAGGATTTTGAAAAATTGATCAAGTTAAAAAAAAATTTATATAATAAAGGAAAAAAAAGAGAGAGAGAGAGAATATAACTTTACTTATCTAACATTGGATTAATTTCATTTTTTGACGTGTAATTTTAATAGAAATTCGTATTAAATAATGATAATAATAATAAAGTGTAAAAATCGTAATAAATTTTGTCTTAAAAAATTTTTGGAATATATTTATTGCTTTTTTTTTCTCTCTCTTTTAAAGATAACAAACAAGTTTAACTAATTCAAAATTCGAAGTTAGATTTGATATTTTTGTTAAAATTCATGGAGAATTTTGTTAAGTAACACTCTATATGGCTATACAGATTCATACTAACGTATGAACTCCATAATGGAGAATCACAGCGAATTTTACTTTTAGATCGACTCGCTTATTCACTATATATGTATGACTTGAATATATTTTCTCTTTTGTTTTCAACCATATTCCTCCTTTTTTTGTATGTATATAAAAAAAACTTTTATGACAAAAAGTTCAATGTAAAAAATAAATTTTTCACACGCAATATAGTCAATTTCATAAAAAACGTGTTAAAAATTAAGAAAAAGAAAATGTTTCTTTCATTCTCTAATACCAAAAATTAATTTTAAAAAAAGTCTATATGTGATCTGTATCTGTAGAGAAAATATAAATTTAGTATAGAATTAAATAAAATGAAGATACAATTGAATTTTCTTTAGATGAAATATTGTATCTGTAACAATATAATCAGCTTTTCTGGGTTTGTAACGGTCTATTTCTCAGCTTAAGAATCACGAAAATAAAAAGAAAAGGCGGAAAATAAGAAAAATAATAAAAAAAAGGGAAGAAGATAACGTTCAAACTGTGCAGTCGACTAATCGACATCAGTCAAATAGAGATGGTCCTGGGAGCAATCAAATTTGTCAGAAGTGGCAAGCAGCCTGTAGGCGAACGATAAAAACACCCCACGATAGGGATCTCTGCAGACTAATCTGTGTATGTCCTGGGATATACACTCAATCATCCAGCCTTCTGCAGATTAGACGACGTGTAATAAACTAGAATGTCTTGTTGAAACCGGGAATCTACCAAATCTAACATCAGATTACTCTAACTCATCCACAGGAATAATTGAAAGTTATTTGCAAAGTCGCTTATTTCATCAAACGAAACTCGAAAGTATAAAGTTCTATCCAATTTTATCAGTTTTATTAAAGAACCTTATCTGACAGAAAAGTACAAAAGAGAAGAAGAAGAAGAAGAAGGAAAAAAAATTCCTAACGTGGGATTTCAAACAGAATCACTTTACCAGAGTTTAAAAAAAAGTAATTAAAACGCAAAGCATAGAAGAAAAGCGAGTAAAGTAATTAGCTGGTCAACTGATTACAGAAATCTGAAGAGGAAGTAGTCTGTAGGGAATTTACCTAGAGTAAATGCTGTACAAGACGTGAATATGCAAAAGTTTCCGTGGCATTTACCAGGAGTTCTATTAGGTTAATTTAATCGCAAATCGTTCCCTTTCACTTCTTCTCTTGGTATATTCATAAATTCAATAAATTCGCAAAGAGAGTTTTGATGTAATGTATGAGGTGGCCACTGTCATTGCAAATGGATCCTCATAGTAGAGAGCACGTCGGTTTCTGTCACGTGTCAAATAACTGTAAGCGAAATACATTCGAATATGGATAGAGGATTTATTTCCCTTGATACACGGAAAGAAAAAGTTACAAATTTTTCCATGATCAAATTACCCATTCCCTTCGAAAGTTTCAAATAATTCTAATCTCAAGGGTCACTAGTTGCCACTCACGCCGATCACGTGATGGCGCGTGACTAAAATATCAAGAAAAGAAATAAAATAAAAAAAAATATCCTATGGTCAGGGTCAATTCGCAATTGGAAGTCGGTTACGATGAGAAAGACGTTTACACCTCCCCAAGCATTCCTATCAACGTGTGATACAAGCGTGCGAAGAAAGAAATCAAAATCTTATCAATTCGCCTCTCGTAATTATAACTTCCAGTTGAAAAAAATAAGCAAAAATCAAATTCAAACATACAATTTCTTTCTAAAAATCGACATAACGTGCGATAAACCTTGTCGATTTTCATTATAATGATATCACTATTGCGAGTAGACACATTGACAATTTGTTTTTCCATCACGCTAACTCTCCTCACGATCTGTTCCAACGGAAACGTTCGACTAAGAGAATTACAACGCTTCAAACATATGCTGCACTAACATACAAAATGCATCTACAGCAAAAAAAAATGTTACCGAATTTCCACCTTTTAAACGAGGAACCGGTAAAGTATAACTTCCAAGATTTGATTAATGAGTTTTTTCAATAAAGTATCATAATCTAAGAGGATAAAAATCAATTTTTCTAATAAAAGATGTCAAAAAAAAATTGAAATTTTCATTCAAAAACCAAACTTCTATCAAGGTGAGGTAAGTTATTGATTGAAAAGACCGAATCACGTGACGTCCTGTCCATTTTCCGACCGGATATTGTAAACAGTTCGGTCCAGTCAGTCAATAGTCACTTAGCTATAAATTTAAGTAGGTGAATCACAGAGAAAATAATATAAGAAAATCATAAAATCGATTTGGATACAACTAATAATTCTTCTTCTTCTTCTTCTTCTTCTTCTTCTTCCCTCCATCAAAAACAAGTCAAAGAAATAGAAAGATTGAAAATTAGTGGTTCAATTTACAGAAGAATCTGTAAATGGATTTTGCCATTATCAGGACACCACTTACGATCTGTCACTTTAAATTATTGAAGTTCGTTTTTTCTTAGAAAATAGTTATGGACAGTTTCAGATAGTTATAGCTTTCTTTCCATCATACGATTACTTCTATATTACTTACTTAAAATGGAAAATAAACTTGGTAGAAATCGGCAACAAATAGACGAATAAATTATTAATTCTTTGAAAAGATCGAAAACTTTGAAAGTGTTTTAGTTTTTTTTTCTCTCTTTTTTTCACTTTCCTTCTTCCATTTAAACTCTAACCAATCCGCTTGTTCGTTGATTTAAGATTCTCTCTATAAAACCTACCAAAGAAAATTCAATTTATAAACTAGACTCCTTTGATTTCAGGCTACTTAAATCCTGATTTTCTCTTTGGTGTGTAAAGGCTATTGGATTCCATCAGAACTTTCTACAGAGTAATAATAAAAACAAGCAAAAAAATAAAATAAAATAGTGACTTAAAAATAGTTTAAATTATTTCGAAATTTTTTTTCCTCTAATTTTTCATATCAACAAAGAATAAGATAAACGTAATGTAAAACTTTGTAGCTATTATGCACTATTATATATATATATATATATATAGAAAATAAAGTAAATAACAAATTTATGGAATATATTCATAGATCGAAGAAGGTTTGAAAAATCAAGCGAAGATTCAACCTCTTTCCATCACAAAATCCAACGACTAATGGAAAAAATATATCTTAATGGATACTGAACGTCTAGATAATGTTGAAAATAATGCGATGAAACTATTGTCTAGCTCAATATTCAATTCATGAACCTTAAGTTTAAAGTTAGTTTTATTATATTTCGTACATTTTTCGCAATCTTAATCGCAAAATATTCATTTAATATCAAAACTTTTGTAGTATGATTTTCCTAACTAAACGCATCATCTCTCTACATCATATTTTATGACTTATTTGTTTATTTATTATAAATAACGTAGAATATAAATCTTTCTATATATATATATATATAGAAAGAGATCTTTAAATTTCTCTCTACATAACTTATATAACACGCAGAGAGAGGAAAACAAAATTAATTTTTAAACATTACAAACAATTATTTTTAAAATGTTATTAACTTTAATTTTAATTATATTGATAAATATATAACACGTAAAAATAATTTACATTGTTTATAATTGATTAATGTTCTTGAATTTTTCACTTTATCATATACTTTTATAAATTTACTATGAGAATTATTAATAAACAATGGAAATGTTAATGTATTTAGAGAGTATAATTTTAACATAAATACTTTAAAACGTGGAATATTCATCATGTTTATGTAATCGAATCCCAGAAATTGTTAAAATATCTCAAAATCGTTCCATATTTTTGAATCTTTCTTATATTTTTCTCAATGACTACACATTTAACTATATATAATTAATCATTTTATTTCTCTTAAGCATCTCTATTTAAATTGTTTTTTTTTCTTTCATAATAGGAAATAGAAATATTATTTTTATAATTTAGCCTTTCACTGTGTCTATCAAGCAACAGGTTAATGTTTAATTAAATTTAAACCTTGCTAATTATCTTAAGAATGAATATAATTGATTTATCGAAAAGAGTAAGATCCATTATACAATGTTAAATATTGTTTTCGAATCAAATTTTGTCATAATGTAAATGTTTAACATTAATTTGTCTCTAAATCGATAATACTAATTTATAATGATGAAATTATTGATTAACGTTAAACTAATAAGTTTAATTACTGAATAAATGAAATTAACTATGAGATGTGTAAAATTTTCCTATCTAAAAAAAAAAGTTGTTTGTCAAAGATCTGACGTTTTAATAATTAAAAATATTTTAAAATTTAAGAAAATCTCGTTATTTTTTTAAATTAAAATTTTAAATTGACGTCATATAAAATTTATCTTCATCCTTTATTAAGAAAATTTGAAATTTTTATAACAAATATACTACTTTAATATTCTTTTTAATCATTTAAAATCTAAGATAAATAATTAAATTTGTTTATAAACTACTTAAAAATTTCACTTCGAATATTCATAACTTATTATTTATAAAAATTAAATTGTAAAAAATTCAAAATTATAACGCTTGTTAAGCGAAAGTTGCATTTAAAAAATATATATATATATATAAGGAAGCGCCTATTTGTTCGTCTTTCCTGCTTACTTCGGTGCTTTGCAGTGAAGCCACATTACACGGCTGCAGAAATGTTAAATCGTAAGCAGTTATAATAATTTGAGAGAATTTAACATTATTATTATTATTTGATAAATTAAAAATACGTTTACTTCCGTATAATATTTCTTAATTTAATATAAATTTCTAATTTATATTTAATAAGAAAACATAAACTTTATCTACAAAAGAATTCCTTCGTATTCTCTAAACAAAAGAATTCCTTCGTATTTTCTAAGTACAGTATAAATATCTAAAAACCTTTCACACAGCTTAATTTTAAAAATATTCTAAATAATGTGAATAAATCTAAATTACGTTTTTATGTATAGATGAAAATTTTATTACTTTCGAATCTTGTAAACATTCGTGTAATTTTCAAAATGGAAAATTCTAAAAATACATATGAATTTTAAAAAGAAAGAGGAGATTTTTTTAACTGAAACATTTAATATTGTTTAGTTAAACATCGTCACGTTATCTAATAATTCAATAAACACATCCCTTTTTTCTTCTTCTTCTTCTTCTTTTTTTTTTCCTGGAGTAAGCATGTATTTAGTATCATCACGATTTTGATATAACAAGCCTATTATCTTTAAGTGAGAACTTTCACGTTACTTGTGATAATTGTATCTCGAACTGTGATTTGGATTCCATTTGTGCTGAGTACGTACAATAAACTTAAGTGGTCTCCTTATGCTCAACTTTATAAACCGTGTAGAAGGTATTAAGGTTCACAAAACTAATTAATCTTCTTACTTTCGATTAGATTTTTTGAATTTATTTTCATAAAGAAAGATACTTGATTTTGTTGGTAATAACACTAATTTAATCTGGTTTAAAAAATTTAATTTATTATTACAGTATAAAGAGATTTCTAACTGATTTTTTAAATATATTAAACATACCTTATAACAGAGTGTAAATAAATATGTTGAGATGGAAATCTACGTCGAGCCATTTTTCCAGAGATTCAGATTGGAGGACGAGATAATCAAGAGAAGGTATTGTTGCCCTCAAGCAAGTTTTCACGATTATAAAAGAGATTAAATCCCTGCTTGTCAATAACAGCAGTTAGTAACAAACTGTCAGATTTAAAACTTGAATTAATTATCTCTTCTTTATTTAATGCATTAGATAATAAAATTTTCTCAGCAGCCAAACTTATAAAAATGTCATAGAAAAATTATAATTTTTTTTCTAATAATTTACTTTTAATAACACATTTCTTTAAAGAATAAGTTTAAAAATATAATTGAATAAAATCCTATTTAAAAAAAATCTTTCTTTTAATTAAAAACAAAACAAAACAAAACAAAAATAAAATAAAAAAACATATTTTTTTAAAGAATACATTCAATATTTATATCTTTTAAATAATAAAATTAAAAAGAAATGGTTAAATTATTCAAAGTTAATGATAAAAATTTTTCTAAAGTAAGCGANACCAAGTAATAAATTATATTATACTTTTATATTTTATCATAAATTATATATATTTTATACATCTATAAATTAAATTATAAAATAATAAATCTACAAACTTAAATGCAAAGAAAATTTTTTTATTCCAAAATCAAATTATTATTAAATTCAAGATATTTTGGAAGCCGGCCTCAAATATTTTTCTCATGTTAAACAGTTAAAAGAACGTTTAATATTTAAGTTTATGTTGTATTTTATGATTATTCTTTCATAAAAAAGCAATAAATTTAATGTGAAATATATATATATATTAATTTAGATCCAGAGATATTTTCTCCACAATTTATTTCTTGCAGTCTTCCGCATCCGGATAAAATATTTAAGATGTAAATATTATTATTTGAAAAATGTTGTAAACTTAATTGATTTATTGATTGATAAGTAGGAAATTTTTAATTATATTAATACATAAAAGACTCGTATAAATCTTATATTTGAAGTATTGGTAAATGTGGATGCTATATTTCAAGTTGAAATACATCTTCTTCTTCCTCCTCCTTGTTCTAAAAATGACGGGTTGATATAAAGGTTTGGGAAGAAAGAATACAAATAATAGAAGACTTTCCCATTCTCATGTCACAACATCTACATCTTCATTAGAGAAAGGGATCGAGAGAATATTCGACATCTCCAATCGATCATCTTGAAGTTCCTAGCATGTATAGATCTATCGTGTTTATATATAAATATTCTTCAATTCCTATCAACAGCTACATAAAGAATTATTTATAAATTCTACTTTAATTTTTAAAAATTTAAACTATTTTTTTTCTATTTTACAAAAGAAACTTCATCATCTTTTAACATTTTAAATATTGTTTCATAATTCAGTTATTACTTAGATTTCTTCTAAAGCATATAAGAAGTATGCATTAGAGAGGATCTAAATAATAACTGAATCATGTCCTTCGAGTAATGAGAGAGATGTATAGAACATTTACTGAATAATTCAACTTTTGGAACTTTTGTAATTGGCACAGGAACGAGAGCAATCATTCGTTTCTAAAAAGACTTTTGGGACATTTATCCAAAAGATAACGGAATAAAACTGCATATAGAAGTAGAAAAACCGGAAAAAATATTATTTTTACAATGATTAAACTTACGTGAGTAGAATAGAAATATTTGTAACTTCGAATTTTACTGATAACAAATTTACATTTTTTTTTTTTTTTAACGTCTTTATGGCTCTGTTTACCTTAAATTTTTACTAGATTTTTGTAAGATATACAAAAATATATCACTTTAAATTTTTACAGGTATATATAAACAAATAAAATTTATTCAATTTTCTACGGAAAGAATTACAGTTGTTATTTATTCCATATATAGGCCTATATATATATATATATATTTAAATTAAATATTCAAAAATTAAAGTCATATTTCAACGTTAAGTAAACATCGGATCCATAATCGATACTACTGAATTAAGAAAAAATAATAATAAAAAGAAATTTTAACACCTTTCCGGACTTTATAAACACAATATATATCTTAAGTGAATGATGTCAGAATGGATCCAAATGTAATTAATTGTCTTAGGAAGAGAACTACCCGAGGGCATAAAGAAAATGAAAAAATTCCGGGCGTCAACCTGAGGGCCTGTAAACGAAAATAATGTCATGAAAGATGTGATAAAATCCAGTGTTTTACTGCTATTCGGGGAATTATAAAATGTTTCTTTAGTCAGAACTTAAGTAATTTCCAAAAGAAAATTTTTTTTATCCTCTTCCTCCTCTTTCTCTTCTTTTTCTTCTTTCAATAAAACAACTAATATAAAATGGTAGAATTTAGAATTAAGTTTAAGTGAACCCAAAGGTATATCTTAAAATAACTTACATCGATAAATCAAATTGAAAAAAAATCTTCATTTTTTTCGATAATATCTTATAAAAATTTAAATAAAAAAAATTCCTCGTTTATTTACTCGAAAGAACACGCAAAAATTTAATTGCTTATGAATTAATTCGATAAAGAAGGATAAGGAAATTAAGGAAATTAGTTTAATTTTTGATCATTTGTTTTGCTACTTTCTAATGAAAACAAATAACATAAAAAAATTGCTTAGATATACTAAATTAAAGATTTATCTAACAATTAANCTACCAAAGAAAATTCAATTTATAAACTAGACTCCTTTGATTTCAGGCTACTTAAATCCTGATTTTCTCTTTGGTGTGTAAAGGCTATTGGATTCCATCAGAACTTTCTACAGAGTAATAATAAAAACAAGCAAAAAAATAAAATAAAATAGTGACTTAAAAATAGTTTAAATTATTTCGAAATTTTTTTTCCTCTAATTTTTCATATCAACAAAGAATAAGATAAACGTAATGTAAAACTTTGTAGCTATTATGCACTATTATATATATATATATATATATATGTGTGTGTGTATTTAGAACAAGGAATAAAATTATATCGACTTCTCTAGCGACTTTGCAAGAGTTATAGTAGTATCTCGCGTATCATTTTAACGCGGGAGAAGATAGATTTTGATTTTATATTCCTCCCCGAGGACCGCGAAAGACTTACTTTCAATCGATTAGATAAATGAATTATGAACAATGAATAACAAAATTGAGAAATATAAATTATGAGAATCATTTCTTCCACCAATTTTTATCAGTGTTTGTAAAAAAGGAAATTAAATTTTCATGACTTAAATCTTAAAAGTATATTATCTATCGTCTTCTTTATCTGCATTTCTCCCCACTTTTTTTTCCTCTCCTCATTGAAAGCATTTAGTTTCAATAAAATGTAAACTGTCATAAAATAGAAATGTAAAAAGACAACATTTCTTTCATTTTTATTTTTGGATTTAAAATTCAATTTTTTTTTCTGAATTTGTATTGTNAAAACAAGCAAAAAAATAAAATAAAATAGTGACTTAAAAATAGTTTAAATTATTTCGAAATTTTTTTTCCTCTAATTTTTCATATCAACAAAGAATAAGATAAACGTAATGTAAAACTTTGTAGCTATTATGCACTATTATATATATATATATATATATAGAAAATAAAGTAAATAACAAATTTATGGAATATATTCATAGATCGAAGAAGGTTTGAAAAATCAAGCGAAGATTCAACCTCTTTCCATCACAAAATCCAACGACTAATGGAAAAAATATATCTTAATGGATACTGAACGTCTAGATAATGTTGAAAATAATGCGATGAAACTATTGTCTAGCTCAATATTCAATTCATGAACCTTAAGTTTAAAGTTAGTTTTATTATATTTCGTACATTTTTCGCAATCTTAATCGCAAAATATTCATTTAATATCAAAACTTTTGTAGTATGATTTTCCTAACTAAACGCATCATCTCTCTACATCATATTTTATGACTTATTTGTTTATTTATTATAAATAACGTAGAATATAAATCTTTCTATATATATATATAGAAAGAGATCTTTAAATTTCTCTCTACATAACTTATATAACACGCAGAGAGAGGAAAACAAAATTAATTTTTAAACATTACAAACAATTATTTTTAAAATGTTATTAACTTTAATTTTAATTATATTGATAAATATATAACACGTAAAAATAATTTACATTGTTTATAATTGATTAATGTTCTTGAATTTTTCACTTTATCATATACTTTTATAAATTTACTATGAGAATTATTAATAAACAATGGAAATGTTAATGTATTTAGAGAGTATAATTTTAACATAAATACTTTAAAACGTGGAATATTCATCATGTTTATGTAATCGAATCCCAGAAATTGTTAAAATATCTCAAAATCGTTCCATATTTTTGAATCTTTCTTATATTTTTCTCAATGACTACACATTTAACTATATATAATTAATCATTTTATTTCTCTTAAGCATCTCTATTTAAATTGTTTTTTTTTCTTTCATAATAGGAAATAGAAATATTATTTTTATAATTTAGCCTTTCACTGTGTCTATCAAGCAACAGGTTAATGTTTAATTAAATTTAAACCTTGCTAATTATCTTAAGAATGAATATAATTGATTTATCGAAAAGAGTAAGATCCATTATACAATGTTAAATATTGTTTTCGAATCAAATTTTGTCATAATGTAAATGTTTAACATTAATTTGTCTCTAAATCGATAATACTAATTTATAATGATGAAATTATTGATTAACGTTAAACTAATAAGTTTAATTACTGAATAAATGAAATTAACTATGAGATGTGTAAAATTTTCCTATCTAAAAAAAAAAGTTGTTTGTCAAAGATCTGACGTTTTAATAATTAAAAATATTTTAAAATTTAAGAAAATCTCGTNATTCCTCCTAAAAAAAAAAGGAGAAAAGGAATCTAGCAACGAGATACAATTTCTCTTCATTTTTTAATAATTTTTATTAGAAAAATACGAAACAATTTCATAATTTCAAAAAGATAAGTGTTCATTTTTCGTCTGTAAAGCTTATTATACCGATCAAAAATTTGATAATAGTTTTTCGTTGGATACGATCAGTAAAATAAAGTATGAAAGGAAAGAATCGATTTACAAAGTCTAGAGCGGAGTTCCTTACGCATTATGTATATTAATTTGATTCATTAGTTGGAAAAAATTGAATATTATAATGGGAATAACGCCGTTCTTCCATCGCTAACAAAGAAAACACGATTTTCGAGACTATACGTCTATTAGTCACGCCTTGTTTTACACTATAATTAGAGTCGATCCTATTTGATTACAGGATTAATAAGAAAACATAAACTTTATCTACAAAAGAATTCCTTCGTATTCTCTAAACAAAAGAATTCCTTCGTATTTTCTAAGTACAGTATAAATATCTAAAAACCTTTCACACAGCTTAATTTTAAAAATATTCTAAATAATGTGAATAAATCTAAATTACGTTTTTATGTATAGATGAAAATTTTATTACTTTCGAATCTTGTAAACATTCGTGTAATTTTCAAAATGGAAAATTCTAAAAATACATATGAATTTTAAAAAGAAAGAGGAGATTTTTTTAACTGAAACATTTAATATTGTTTAGTTAAACATCGTCACGTTATCTAATAATTCAATAAACACATCCCTTTTTTCTTCTTCTTCTTCTTCTTTTTTTTTTCCTGGAGTAAGCATGTATTTAGTATCATCACGATTTTGATATAACAAGCCTATTATCTTTAAGTGAGAACTTTCACGTTACTTGTGATAATTGTATCTCGAACTGTGATTTGGATTCCATTTGTGCTGAGTACGTACAATAAACTTAAGTGGTCTCCTTATGCTCAACTTTATAAACCGTGTAGAAGGTATTAAGGTTCACAAAACTAATTAATCTTCTTACTTTCGATTAGATTTTTTGAATTTATTTTCATAAAGAAAGATACTTGATTTTGTTGGTAATAACACTAATTTAATCTGGTTTAAAAAATTTAATTTATTATTACAGTATAAAGAGATTTCTAACTGATTTTTTAAATATATTAAACATACCTTATAACAGAGTGTAAATAAATATGTTGAGATGGAAATCTACGTCGAGCCATTTTTCCAGAGATTCAGATTGGAGGACGAGATAATCAAGAGAAGGTATTGTTGCCCTCAAGCAAGTTTTCACGATTATAAAAGAGATTAAATCCCTGCTTGTCAATAACAGCAGTTAGTAACAAACTGTCAGATTTAAAACTTGAATTAATTATCTCTTCTTTATTTAATGCATTAGATAATAAAATTTTCTCAGCAGCCAAACTTATAAAAATGTCATAGAAAAATTATAATTTTTTTTCTAATAATTTACTTTTAATAACACATTTCTTTAAAGAATAAGTTTAAAAATATAATTGAATAAAATCCTATTTAAAAAAAATCTTTCTTTTAATTAAAAACAAAACAAAACAAAACAAAAATAAAATAAAAAAACATATTTTTTTAAAGAATACATTCAATATTTATATCTTTTAAATAATAAAATTAAAAAGAAATGGTTAAATTATTCAAAGTTAATGATAAAAATTTTTCTAAAGTAAGCGAACAAATCTGAGGAATTACGAAAAAAAATTTACAAATAATTATTTGAAGATTTTAATTGAATAATAAAGATTATTAATGTTCCCAGAATATAGAAAAATACATAATTTTTTAAAACAATTTATTATTTAATAAATCTGTCATGGAATAATAATAATAATAATACTTTAAAAAAATCACGAAAAAGTCATTGGACTTGATAATGAGAGTAACGTTATTACTTATTTTTCTATTTTCTAATCTCTACAATGTCTGATCGACATGATAGATTGCATTCCTCTTAAAAAAAAAAGGAGAAAAGGAATCTAGCAACGAGATACAATTTCTCTTCATTTTTTAATAATTTTTATTAGAAAAATACGAAACAATTTCATAATTTCAAAAAGATAAGTGTTCATTTTTCGTCTGTAAAGCTTATTATACCGATCAAAAATTTGATAATAGTTTTTCGTTGGATACGATCAGTAAAATAAAGTATGAAAGGAAAGAATCGATTTACAAAGTCTAGAGCGGAGTTCCTTACGCATTATGTATATTAATTTGATTCATTAGTTGGAAAAAATTGAATATTATAATGGGAATAACGCCGTTCTTCCATCGCTAACAAAGAAAACACGATTTTCGAGACTATACGTCTATTAGTCACGCCTTGTTTTACACTATAATTAGAGTCGATCCTATTTGATTACAGGATGTGAAGATGTCACGTGTTATTTGTCAAATAAATAAACCGGTGCTTCCATTCCCACACATCCCATACCCATTTCTTAGATTTCAATCAAATTGTTTTCGTTCTGGATTTTCTTTGTAATCGAATGAATAAAGCGCAGATAATCCTTTCCCCCTTCTTCTTTCTCTTCCTCCTCCTCCTCCTCGTGGAGGAGGAGGAGGAGGAAACTTCCTTATGCGTATTTGAAAGTAATAATAACAATGATGTTAACCGGATTTCCTTTTTTTTATCCTCCATTTTTTTTACAATTCTTTTATGCCCATCGTGATTTTTGAATTTACTACTCAAAGCCTTTATTATGGATATATAAACATCCTCTTTATCCGATACGCGAATTTCTAAAAACTCCGTTTGGTATTTTGTTCTGGAAATAAAAATGATAAAACTATGCAAGGGTTATTATATACTGAGTTCCAAATTTTCATTTTTCTTACATTAACTCCAGTAATAAAAAAATAGAGAAGAAAGAGATTTAAAAGAGTGCAATGAAATTTCAAAAATGAATTGTAATGGGAAGTTGATTTTTGGCACGGTAGCTTGTGTATAAGGGGCATTGATGCTAGTAAATTTTGGTTGTGTAAGGTCAAGGGAATGGAGAGATAGACGGTGGTCAAGTGATATATCTCGCCAGGGATCAAACTTAATGAAGATTTTACTTGCTATTAGCATTTATAGTGTTTTATAAAACTCATCTCTACCCTCAAAATTAAGTTTTTTGCTATTTTATAATAATTAAAAATATATAACAATTTTATAACAATATCTCGTAATAGATGGCACCACACACAATTTAGTTATTTATTTTGATTAGTAATACAAATTTTCTTTTTAAAATAAAATCTCTTTAAAATCCGGGAAAGTTAAGCAACTCGATGGTAGATTTGTCAGATATAAATGCGTAAAATCTTAATTCTTTAACTTTATATTGTATAATTTTTAACACATTTTGTACTTAAGTATCTTTAAACATTAAGACACTGGGAAGGATGACGACTTTGTCATCTTTGTCTCTTTATTGAAACTGTTAAATATCTTTAAATATAATTATTATTATTAACAACTCAAGAATATTAAAATATATATATAAAATTTTGATTTGTTAAACTGAAAATACGAATTTTTCCGAACTCTCTTCTATAAGATTCCATTCCATTAATTTTTTTGATCGAATTGAAGTTTTACTTCATTTTACTTCAATTCGATCAAAAAAAAACGCGCGGAATTTTAGCAAAATTTTATATTTGTAAACGTATTTTCACGCTAATTAAGAATAGAGAAAAACGCAAATATTTTAAATAAAACTCATTTTCCTCCCCCCAAAAAAGAATCAGAATTTCTTAGTAAATGGAGATATTTATAAACATTTTGGACATTTGGGAATAGGTATCGGAAGAACGTCTTACTTTTCCGATACACGACATTCCGAGATAATACGATCCGGTGACAAAGAAGATCCAGTAGTAGAACGTGCTCGGAATGTGGGTATCGGAAATAGCACGTTAGCTTCCAACATCCAACGATATTAAAACTAAGGACGAGCATCGGAGCATCGTCTTCGACCGGCAAGTGTCTTTGAGAGAAGTCAATTTCACGCGACTCTGGACACCATCCCATCCAACTAAGTCACCATCCAGGATCTAGCAATACAGAGTCGTTTCCATGTCTGATTTAGTTTATCTGTCGAAATGTAAACAAAGCTGCAAAGACGACCGTCTGGATGGGATTACTTTGGCCTCCTCGCGCTCTTTTCTCCAATTCGATGAAGAGTGACTGATGTGAATGAAAAGACGACGTTGCTAATGTCTTCTGACTTTACAGAAAAAAAAATGATGCAAATAAACGATTTGCTCGCACTAAAATTACCTTTTTTTTACCCTCCTTCCTTCCATCTCCTTTACTGTTTTTTTAAATACAGTATATATAAAAAGAAATTTGTATTTGTTTTAAAAGCTTTTGTTATTGAATCAATATCGATGTTAAATTAATATATATAAATTTTTGGTTTCTTTTATACATAAAACTTAATCTTTGTGATTTTATTTAAGGAAATATTCTTATAAAACTTTAATTATTGTGAACTTTTTAGTCATTATTTGGCTTCACAATCCTCGAAAATATTAGTGAAAATGTTTTATATAAGAAAAAAAAAATGACTGATTTTTTGATAAATTTAATAAAAATTCTTGTAAACAAACTCGTCAGAATGAATATAAAAATGTAAATATTCTTCTTCCATATTTTCTGATTTGTATGCGGTTATATGCGAAAATATAATATATATAACTTTATACATATACATAGAGAGAAAGTATATAATATACTCATATGTTTACATAATCAGGAAGAGAAGGAACAAAGAATATATATAATAATATATCCACATATAATACAAATAAATCAGAGAATATAGGATAATATATGCTGACCATACATTTCCATATACCTTAATCTCTTTATATATTTCGAATA
>NW_019384661.1:307094-316884 GCF_000671375.1 Centruroides sculpturatus | reverse complement strand
TCCCTCACGTGATCAGAAACTAAGTAATAAATTATATTATACTTTTATATTTTATCATAAATTATATATATTTTATACATCTATAAATTAAATTATAAAATAATAAATCTACAAACTTAAATGCAAAGAAAATTTTTTTATTCCAAAATCAAATTATTATTAAATTCAAGATATTTTGGAAGCCGGCCTCAAATATTTTTCTCATGTTAAACAGTTAAAAGAACGTTTAATATTTAAGTTTATGTTGTATTTTATGATTATTCTTTCATAAAAAAGCAATAAATTTAATGTGAAATATATATATATATTAATTTAGATCCAGAGATATTTTCTCCACAATTTATTTCTTGCAGTCTTCCGCATCCGGATAAAATATTTAAGATGTAAATATTATTATTTGAAAAATGTTGTAAACTTAATTGATTTATTGATTGATAAGTAGGAAATTTTTAATTATATTAATACATAAAAGACTCGTATAAATCTTATATTTGAAGTATTGGTAAATGTGGATGCTATATTTCAAGTTGAAATACATCTTCTTCTTCCTCCTCCTTGTTCTAAAAATGACGGGTTGATATAAAGGTTTGGGAAGAAAGAATACAAATAATAGAAGACTTTCCCATTCTCATGTCACAACATCTACATCTTCATTAGAGAAAGGGATCGAGAGAATATTCGACATCTCCAATCGATCATCTTGAAGTTCCTAGCATGTATAGATCTATCGTGTTTATATATAAATATTCTTCAATTCCTATCAACAGCTACATAAAGAATTATTTATAAATTCTACTTTAATTTTTAAAAATTTAAACTATTTTTTTTCTATTTTACAAAAGAAACTTCATCATCTTTTAACATTTTAAATATTGTTTCATAATTCAGTTATTACTTAGATTTCTTCTAAAGCATATAAGAAGTATGCATTAGAGAGGATCTAAATAATAACTGAATCATGTCCTTCGAGTAATGAGAGAGATGTATAGAACATTTACTGAATAATTCAACTTTTGGAACTTTTGTAATTGGCACAGGAACGAGAGCAATCATTCGTTTCTAAAAAGACTTTTGGGACATTTATCCAAAAGATAACGGAATAAAACTGCATATAGAAGTAGAAAAACCGGAAAAAATATTATTTTTACAATGATTAAACTTACGTGAGTAGAATAGAAATATTTGTAACTTCGAATTTTACTGATAACAAATTTACATTTTTTTTTTTTTTTAACGTCTTTATGGCTCTGTTTACCTTAAATTTTTACTAGATTTTTGTAAGATATACAAAAATATATCACTTTAAATTTTTACAGGTATATATAAACAAATAAAATTTATTCAATTTTCTACGGAAAGAATTACAGTTGTTATTTATTCCATATATAGGCCTATATATATATATATATATTTAAATTAAATATTCAAAAATTAAAGTCATATTTCAACGTTAAGTAAACATCGGATCCATAATCGATACTACTGAATTAAGAAAAAATAATAATAAAAAGAAATTTTAACACCTTTCCGGACTTTATAAACACAATATATATCTTAAGTGAATGATGTCAGAATGGATCCAAATGTAATTAATTGTCTTAGGAAGAGAACTACCCGAGGGCATAAAGAAAATGAAAAAATTCCGGGCGTCAACCTGAGGGCCTGTAAACGAAAATAATGTCATGAAAGATGTGATAAAATCCAGTGTTTTACTGCTATTCGGGGAATTATAAAATGTTTCTTTAGTCAGAACTTAAGTAATTTCCAAAAGAAAATTTTTTTTATCCTCTTCCTCCTCTTTCTCTTCTTTTTCTTCTTTCAATAAAACAACTAATATAAAATGGTAGAATTTAGAATTAAGTTTAAGTGAACCCAAAGGTATATCTTAAAATAACTTACATCGATAAATCAAATTGAAAAAAAATCTTCATTTTTTTCGATAATATCTTATAAAAATTTAAATAAAAAAAATTCCTCGTTTATTTACTCGAAAGAACACGCAAAAATTTAATTGCTTATGAATTAATTCGATAAAGAAGGATAAGGAAATTAAGGAAATTAGTTTAATTTTTGATCATTTGTTTTGCTACTTTCTAATGAAAACAAATAACATAAAAAAATTGCTTAGATATACTAAATTAAAGATTTATCTAACAATTAAAACAACTTTATCATCATTAAATAATAGAAAAAAATTATTTTTGTAATTAACTTAACAACTTTCACAATTTATTACAAAATTTTTATTACAAAAACAATAATAAATAAATAAATAAATGTAAGAAAACAAAATTCGGAAAAGTTTCCAGTTATGGGCTTAAGGGGTTGTATTTAAATAATATAAAAACTTAACTGAAAAAAATATATATATATTATTTTGAATATAAATTTTTAATGAATATTGCTTTATTATTATTACTATTATTTTACTATATATATATATATATATATATGTGTGTGTGTATTTAGAACAAGGAATAAAATTATATCGACTTCTCTAGCGACTTTGCAAGAGTTATAGTAGTATCTCGCGTATCATTTTAACGCGGGAGAAGATAGATTTTGATTTTATATTCCTCCCCGAGGACCGCGAAAGACTTACTTTCAATCGATTAGATAAATGAATTATGAACAATGAATAACAAAATTGAGAAATATAAATTATGAGAATCATTTCTTCCACCAATTTTTATCAGTGTTTGTAAAAAAGGAAATTAAATTTTCATGACTTAAATCTTAAAAGTATATTATCTATCGTCTTCTTTATCTGCATTTCTCCCCACTTTTTTTTCCTCTCCTCATTGAAAGCATTTAGTTTCAATAAAATGTAAACTGTCATAAAATAGAAATGTAAAAAGACAACATTTCTTTCATTTTTATTTTTGGATTTAAAATTCAATTTTTTTTTCTGAATTTGTATTGTTATTATTACTTTTAAAATATCATAAAATCAATTGTTGTTTTTTTTTTATTACTAAATAATAAAATTTCTATTGAAAAATTATATATTTGATTTATATAATTTTCTCTATTTTATTATAAATTAATTGAATGGAGAATTTATAAATGCACATCAATTAATGTTTAAAAGAATTTTCTGAATTAATTATAAATAAAATTATTTTATTTTATAAAATATTTATTTAAAAATTTTTATAATTATCATCTTTCAACCTGTTAAATTATTTTTATTCTCATTAAATTGATAATTAAATAAGAAAAATTAATAGCCATTTTCTTTCAAAAATAAAAAAATTAATATATACAGTATATATAATTTTAACTTAGATAAATTAATTTAAAAAAATCACAGGCTTCCGGTCCACACTGGAAGTTTGTATATAGTTAATCGGAAACTCCTATTCCTAAGCTTTCCATATCTGGTCTCGATTTACTCTATCCAAAACAGTTCTCGAGATTAAGGAAGGACAGACAGACGAACAGGCGAAAATTTTGAAAATTGAAACCCAAAAAAATGCACAAAAAAAATTAGAGTTTTAAACCAAAGATTTTAAAAATCGTCGTTCATTCAATAATAAATTTCTTTAAATTTCATATAAATTAATCATTTATATGAAATTTTATAAGAGAATTCTCAACAAATACAATTATTTATATTGAAGTACTGTATGTATACACTAAGCACTTTAATATAATTAATGCTTTTAATTCGGAAAACTAAATTTGTATATTTCTAATAATTTAATGAATTTTAAATTATATTAGGAAATCATCTTCAAGTAAACAAGATGATAACTTGGGATTTATAGTCATTAACTTACTTCTCTCGGTCATTTTTATTGCGAGAATGATGATGATCTCACTCTAATAACTTGTTCCTCCATTTTATCATGATCTTTGACTATTAGGATAAATAATTTATCAGTAAATATTACTCCAATATTAATATATTAATATTAATTTTATTTTTAATTGTTTAAATTCTTGCTTCCTGTACAACTCATTAATTAATAATGTAATTTAAACAGGAATTTTTAAAGATTTGCATAAGAATCTTTTTATAATTCAAAATTACTGTTAGAAAGATAAATTTCTTCAATTCTCGATATATTATTTTTAATAGTAAATCGCTTTCTTTTCTTTAATAATCAATAAATAAATAAATAAAAATATTTAAGATAAACTTCATCCATATCAATTTAAGTGAAAGGCGATTCATTTCTCTTCATTTCCATATGAATTAAGAGTATAGAACATGTAAAATGATGGAAAAGTGGAAAATAAATCAACATATTTTACAGAAAATATAAGTCAAATAACACTTCAAATATTTCTACATTCATTTGTAATTGCTCTATTTACTTTTATCAATTTTCTTAACAGAATTTCAAATATTTATCATTCCAAAATCACATTTAATCAAATTCTCCGTATAAAAAATTAATTCATACTTCAAATGATTTGATAATTAAGCCAATGACATACATTAATAACTGTAATTAGAAACGATAACCATCAACTCTTCAATAAAAAAATTAAAAAAAAAAGAAATTACTATTAAGTGAACTTCTGTAATTATAATTAATAGAAATTAAAACTAAATGAATAACTAACGAAATAATAACTTTGACATAAGAAATTAATGTTAAATCTGGAAGAAAGAAAAAGAAATATGAGGTTAGAAGCCGAATATATCATCGTGTTTATAATGGAGTAAGAATAGAATCACAAGAGTTTGATTATTTGCTTGGAATGGAGCGAAAGAATCCAAAGAAAGTTCATGATAGTGATGAATGGGTGGTGGCAAAAAGGGCGTACGAGATGATGGAAGAAACGAATTTGATACTCGAAAGAGGACACAGAATAAGAAAGACGAAAAATAAAGGGGATAAAAAAAAATGGTAAGAATTTTAAAATATTCTCAATATTCCTACCACAAAAAAACTATTAATAACTATTTTAAATGGTGCTTTATATCTCATTTCAAATTGCTTAATTTATTCATTCCTTAAAAAATTATATTAATTTACTTGTCAGTAATTCGTAATCCCCTTAAAAATATATAAAATTTGTATAAGTTGTTAGAAAGCCACTTTAAATAATTACAATAACAACTTTAATTTAAATATATTTTAATTAATATTTATTAATTGCTATAGGAATTTAAGAGAAATTATATTAAATAAATAAATATATATATATAATTTTTTCTTTCTTCTTCATATTCCTTCATTTAAAATAAATTACATTAAATTTGTATAATGGTACGCTGTCTCGACCCATCTACTTTAATATTAATCTGGGAAGAGAGATAAAAGAAAATTCTAATTTAAAAGAGCATTCTAATGCTCTTCTAAAGTAGTCAAGTATATTACTACTTCAGATAAGCTTGCAATATTTTTCTTTTCTTTATTTTTTTTTCAATTCTTTTGGGAATACGTCTTATGGATTTATGAGAATTTTAAACTTTCCATAATTTACTATGTTATTTAAGACAGAAACTAACCGTTTTTTTATGTTTCTGTAATATATATTTGATAAAATGTTTTATATTTTAAATATTTTATTAAATTTTTCTTTTATTTATTTATTTTATATCGAAATTTGGCATTTGGTGTAACTTTTGTACATGAATTTCGGATTTGCGTAAAATTTTTAATATTTTTTTTATGCAATTTTAAATCTTAGACTTCCATACTCTAAATTATATCAAAATTTGCCTACAAAAAAAGAAAAAAAATATTCTAAAACCCTCAAGATTTAATGTTAAATGAGACGAGACAAATTAGAATAAATGTTTATATCTATTAACTTAATTATGTTCATTAAGCCGAATATTATAAATATAATTATGAACAGAGATGTAAATGAGTGACTCACTTAGAGACCGAACCTATGACCTACAATTATATTATAATCTCATCTCACAGGTTCAGTTGCTAAAAGAATTAATAGCTTATACTATTAATATCATGAACATTTATGTAAAGGTTCGAGAATAAACCCGCGTTATTTTATAGTATAATCGAAGGTCGTGGGTTCGGACCTTAAAACTTCAAACATTCTTCGATCTGTACCCTTATATATATATATGTATAGGCCTATATGTACGCCTTTCGGGTTTATTAATATGAATTTTAGTGGCCTAAACACTTTCACNAAAATACATAATTTTTTAAAACAATTTATTATTTAATAAATCTGTCATGGAATAATAATAATAATAATACTTTAAAAAAATCACGAAAAAGTCATTGGACTTGATAATGAGAGTAACGTTATTACTTATTTTTCTATTTTCTAATCTCTACAATGTCTGATCGACATGATAGATTGCATTCCTCTTAAAAAAAAAAGGAGAAAAGGAATCTAGCAACGAGATACAATTTCTCTTCATTTTTTAATAATTTTTATTAGAAAAATACGAAACAATTTCATAATTTCAAAAAGATAAGTGTTCATTTTTCGTCTGTAAAGCTTATTATACCGATCAAAAATTTGATAATAGTTTTTCGTTGGATACGATCAGTAAAATAAAGTATGAAAGGAAAGAATCGATTTACAAAGTCTAGAGCGGAGTTCCTTACGCATTATGTATATTAATTTGATTCATTAGTTGGAAAAAATTGAATATTATAATGGGAATAACGCCGTTCTTCCATCGCTAACAAAGAAAACACGATTTTCGAGACTATACGTCTATTAGTCACGCCTTGTTTTACACTATAATTAGAGTCGATCCTATTTGATTACAGGATGTGAAGATGTCACGTGTTATTTGTCAAATAAATAAACCGGTGCTTCCATTCCCACACATCCCATACCCATTTCTTAGATTTCAATCAAATTGTTTTCGTTCTGGATTTTCTTTGTAATCGAATGAATAAAGCGCAGATAATCCTTTCCCCCTTCTTCTTTCTCTTCCTCCTCCTCCTCCTCGTGGAGGAGGAGGAGGAGGAAACTTCCTTATGCGTATTTGAAAGTAATAATAACAATGATGTTAACCGGATTTCCTTTTTTTATCCTCCATTTTTTTTACAATTCTTTTATGCCCATCGTGATTTTTGAATTTACTACTCAAAGCCTTTATTATAGATATATAAACATCCTCTTTATCCGATACGCGAATTTCTAAAAACTCCGTTTGGTATTTTGTTCTGGAAATAAAAATGATAAAACTATGCAAGGGTTATTATATACTGAGTTCCAAATTTTCATTTTTCTTACATTAACTCCAGTAATAAAAAAATAGAGAAGAAAGAGATTTAAAAGAGTGCAATGAAATTTCAAAAATGAATTGTAATGGGAAGTTGATTTTTGGCACGGTAGCTTGTGTATAAGGGGCATTGATGCTAGTAAATTTTGGTTGTGTAAGGTCAAGGGAATGGAGAGATAGACGGTGGTCAAGTGATATATCTCGCCAGGGATCAAACTTAATGAAGATTTTACTTGCTATTAGCATTTATAGTGTTTTATAAAACTCATCTCNATACAAATAATAGAAGACTTTCCCATTCTCATGTCACAACATCTACATCTTCATTAGAGAAAGGGATCGAGAGAATATTCGACATCTCCAATCGATCATCTTGAAGTTCCTAGCATGTATAGATCTATCGTGTTTATATATAAATATTCTTCAATTCCTATCAACAGCTACATAAAGAATTATTTATAAATTCTACTTTAATTTTTAAAAATTTAAACTATTTTTTTTCTATTTTACAAAAGAAACTTCATCATCTTTTAACATTTTAAATATTGTTTCATAATTCAGTTATTACTTAGATTTCTTCTAAAGCATATAAGAAGTATGCATTAGAGAGGATCTAAATAATAACTGAATCATGTCCTTCGAGTAATGAGAGAGATGTATAGAACATTTACTGAATAATTCAACTTTTGGAACTTTTGTAATTGGCACAGGAACGAGAGCATATATATAAAATTTTGATTTGTTAAACTGAAAATACGAATTTTTCCGAACTCTCTTCTATAAGATTCCATTCCATTAATTTTTTTGATCGAATTGAAGTTTTACTTCATTTTACTTCAATTCGATCAAAAAAAAACGCGCGGAATTTTAGCAAAATTTTATATTTGTAAACGTATTTTCACGCTAATTAAGAATAGAGAAAAACGCAAATATTTTAAATAAAACTCATTTTCCTCCCCCCAAAAAAGAATCAGAATTTCTTAGTAAATGGAGATATTTATAAACATTTTGGACATTTGGGAAAAGGTATCGGAAGAACGTCTTACTTTTCCGATACACGACATTCCGAGATAATACGATCCGGTGACAAAGAAGATCCAGTAGTAGAACGTGCTCGGAATGTGGGTATCGGAAATAGCACGTTAGCTTCCAACATCCAACGATATTAAAACTAAGGACGAGCATCGGAGCATCGTCTTCGACCGGCAAGTGTCTTTGAGAGAAGTCAATTTCACGCGACTCTGGACACCATCCCATCCAACTAAGTCACCATCCAGGATCTAGCAATACAGAGTCGTTTCCATGTCTGATTTAGTTTATCTGTCGAAATGTAAACAAAGCTGCAAAGACGACCGTCTGGATGGGATTACTTTGGCCTCCTCGCGCTCTTTTCTCCAATTCGATGAAGAGTGACTGATGTGAATGAAAAGACGACGTTGCTAATGTCTTCTGACTTTACAGAAAAAAAAATGATGCAAATAAACGATTTGCTCGCACTAAAATTACCTTTTTTTTACCCTCCTTCCTTCCATCTCCTTTACTGTTTTTTTAAATACAGTATATATAAAAAGAAATTTGTATTTGTTTTAAAAGCTTTTGTTATTGAATCAATATCGATGTTAAATTAATATATATAAATTTTTGGTTTCTTTTATACATAAAACTTAATCTTTGTGATTTTATTTAAGGAAATATTCTTATAAAACTTTAATTATTGTGAACTTTTTAGTCATTATTTGGCTTCACAATCCTCGAAAATATTAGTGAAAATGTTTTATATAAGAAAAAAAAAATGACTGATTTTTTGATAAATTTAATAAAAATTCTTGTAAACAAACTCGTCAGAATGAATATAAAAATGTAAATATTCTTCTTCCATATTTTCTGATTTGTATGCGGTTATATGCGAAAATATAATATATATAACTTTATACATATACATAGAGAGAAAGTATATAATATACTCATATGTTTACATAATCAGGAAGAGAAGGAACAAAGAATATATATAATAATATATCCACATATAATACAAATAAATCAGAGAATATAGGATAATATATGCTGACCATACATTTCCATATACCTTAATCTCTTTATATATTTCGAATATTTACAGTATTTTTTAATATGGAACAAAAATTTTTCTATCAAAATTCATACGTAAATTGATGAAAAGTTTTTCGTATCTCTATTATATTAAATTATACTTTTATCATATTCAAATTTTGCTAATAATCAAAGCAAGACTCTGTGAGAAAAAGAAAGAAAAAAAAAATCGATAATTTTCTAATTTTCTTTTTAATATTTGAATTTTACATATTTATTTGTATTATTAATTTTACTTACATTAAAATAAAAGTTTTGAAAAATAAATGGAAAATATTTAAATTTTAAACTAAACATAAAAACAATATTTTTAGTTTTCATCAATTAAAAATTAAAATTGTAAATTAGAAAATTTATATAATTTATGAAAGTTAAATATAAAATAAAATAAATTATGAGAGAAAAATAAATATTTTGTGAGTAAAAACAAAGAGAAAATACAATAGTAAATAAAAAAAAAACCCTTAACGTTTTATTTGTCTAAATTGAAATTTTCTATTAAAT
>NW_019384661.1:291310-299436 GCF_000671375.1 Centruroides sculpturatus | reverse complement strand
TATATATATATATATATATACAACTTACTCTTTAATTAATCTGTTTTAATGCACGTATGTAATAATTCATGACAAGCGATAAATAATTTAAAAAATGTATTAATATATGAAAATTATAAACTATGCAAATTTCACTAGAAATTAAATTTTCAGTAAGTTTTGTATAATTAATATTATTTCAAAAGTTTTGATAAATATTAAAATATTTCCAATTGAAAGGGAGATACGTAAACACTTTAAATGATAGATTGAAGTGTTATAAATAATTAAAGTAAATAAAGCTTAGCGCATATTTCTTCTTAATAAATATAGAAAATTCAAATACATTTTACACAACGAAAAGTTTAGAAAATGTTGAACATTTACTATATTTTTTCTTCTTTTTTTTTCTGTATAAATCTCCTCACTTAAAAAGGAATTTCAGCTTAACTAGAAATATTTTTCTTCCATGTTTTCGAAACGATTTTCTAAAGTACGTTCCTTCTATAACTTATGAACCTATTATTTCTTGTTAAAATGAATCCCAAAAGAATAAAAATAATCAATATTTTATAATATATACTTAGAATAAATTTTATAAAAATTAAAATCAAACAATTTAAGTTAAGATTAAAATCGAAAATACACACTTAAAAGTGTAGTTTGTTACATTTATCTTATGACAACATGAAAAAAGAGGAAGAAGAAAGGGGGTAAAATATATATATATATATATATATATACAATATAACTAAGGATAGTTTTAGATCGCGTGAGAGCAAGTGCTAAACTATCTGAATGGTACATAAAATTTCACAACTGCAATATTAGAAGAGTTTTTCTGGTCATAAATGTTGTGGAAGTCAAGAATAGAGTAGAAATGAAAAAAAACAACACTTTGTTACAACTTTTAAAGAAGAAAGTTTAAAAAAAACCGAAATAAAAGAATTAAAATATAAATAAAACTTTATAAACTATCACAGAAACTTATAATTAACATCAATTCTGACGGTGTATAATTTTCTGATGGTTGTATCAATCCTTATTATTATTTTTTTATTTAATACACAATTAGAATGAAAAGAAATGATGTTCATTTGTGTATTTTTTTATTTTAACTTCAACTAATTCTTCGATTTTTTAGGTAGAAATAAAAAATAAAAAACACAAAAAGAATCAAATAACAAGATACGTTTGTTGATTTGTTGAATTATAGAAATGATATGTATATATCTTTTCCTCTCTTTTACTTTACATGAAATAGGAATTTTATAGATTTTGTAATTATCCATTCTGTTGATAGTAAATGTAAATTTTCTAAAAAATATGTTATTTACCTTTTCCTTATAAATTCATTCTTATCATTCCTGAAGTTATTAGCTGGAGGCTTTTTATATGTAAATTCTATTCATTCAATTTTGAAATAAATAATTTCTTATAGGGATAAAAATAAATATATATATTTTATTATTTTTTTTTAAAAAAACCTAATATTGTTAATCGAAAGTATTACTTACTTCCATCAATCTCGAATCAATTTTTAATAAGTTTAAATTTTAAAAATGGTATTTTATGATTTTTATTCAATTTTTAAAACCTTGTAAAAATTTTTAAGACGTTCCATTTGATTTTTTAAAAATTTAATATAAACTTATAGTAGGAATTCTTTTTTTTAAATTTAAATTGTACGAGATTATTTATATTATAATGAAATAGTAAATATTACATTAATTTTTATTTTTATTCACAAGTTTCATTTACTTTCGCTCCATTATTCAATATTGTATACATTCGAAAGGAAAATAGAGACAAATCACAAATATATGCCATTAAATTGGATGATAATGATCTATTGTAGCATAGTGTTACGTTGTTGGTAGGCAAGGCATTACTACAGAAATGATCGAACTCCCTCACGTGATCAGAAACTAAACTCGTACGATCGCTTAAGGGTCTATCTAAAATTTATTTTACTAGATGAAAGCTAAAAATCGGCTTTTGGAAAAGAGAACCGCACCAAAGCCCGGGGCATCACCGACAGGAGCCAAATTTACTTTCGAATTAATAGAATTTTCTTGCTAATAAATTTTACAAACAATTATTTTTATTGTTTGATTATCATTGGCAAACATTGCATCAAGTTAAAATCACTCTTTAAGCGAGATGCGATATGAAAAATGGGCGAGTGATCCAGTCGTAACTCGTATTTGAATATGAATGCTCTAGAAAGAATATTTAAAAATATAAGAATATTTTCGATGCAGTATATATTTTGCATCGAAAATATCAAGATATATATATATATACAATATAACTAAGGATAGTTTTAGATCGCGTGAGAGCAAGTGCTAAACTATCTGAATGGTACATAAAAAATTTCACAACTGCAATATTAGAAGAGTTTTTCTGGTCATAAATGTTGTGGAAGTCAAGAATAGAGTAGAAATGAAAAAAAACAACACTTTGTTACAACTTTTAAAGAAGAAAGTTTTAAAAAAACCGAAATAAAAGAATTAAAATATAAATAAAACTTTATAAACTATCACAGAAACTTATAATTAACATCAATTCTGACGGTGTATAATTTTCTGATGGTTGTATCAATCCTTATTATTATTTTTTTATTTAATACACAATTAGAATGAAAAGAAATGATGTTCATTTGTGTATTTTTTTATTTTAACTTCAACTAATTCTTCGATTTTTTAGGTAGAAATAAAAAATAAAAAACACAAAAAGAATCAAATAACAAGATACGTTTGTTGATTTGTTGAATTATAGAAATGATATGTATATATCTTTTCCTCTCTTTTACTTTACATGAAATAGGAATTTTATAGATTTTGTAATTATCCATTCTGTTGATAGTAAATGTAAATTTTCTAAAAAATATGTTATTTACCTTTTCCTTATAAATTCATTCTTATCATTCCTGAAGTTATTAGCTGGAGGCTTTTTATATGTAAATTCTATTCATTCAATTTTGAAATAAATAATTTCTTATAGGGATAAAAATAAATATATATATTTTATTATTTTTTTTTAAAAAAACCTAATATTGTTAATCGAAAGTATTACTTACTTCCATCAATCTCGAATCAATTTTTAATAAGTTTAAATTTTAAAAATGGTATTTTATGATTTTTATTCAATTTTTAAAACCTTGTAAAAATTTTTAAGACGTTCCATTTGATTTTTTAAAAATTTAATATAAACTTATAGTAGGAATTCTTTTTTTTAATTTAAATTGTACGAGATTATTTATATTATAATGAAATAGTAAATATTACATTAATTTTTATTTTTATTCACAAGTTTCATTTACTTTCGCTCCATTGTTCAATATTGTATACATTCGAAAGGAAAATAGAGACAAATCACAAATATATGCCATTAAATTGGATGATAATGATCTATTGTAGCATAGTGTTACGTTGTTGGTAGGCAAGGCATTACTACAGAAATGATCGAACTCCCTCACGTGATCAGAAACTAAACTCGTACGATCGCTTAAGGGTCTATCTAAAATTTATTTTACTAGATGAAAGCTAAAAATCGGCTTTTGGAAAAGAGAACCGCACCAAAGCCCGGGGCATCACCGACAGGAGCCAAATTTACTTTCGAATTAATAGAATTTTCTTGCTAATAAATTTTACAAACAATTATTTTTATTGTTTGATTATCATTGGCAAACATTGCATCAAGTTAAAATCACTCTTTAAGCGAGATGCGATATGAAAAATGGGCGAGTGATCCAGTCGTAACTCGTATTTGAATATGAATGCTCTAGAAAGAATATTTAAAAATATAAGAATATTTTCGATGCAGTATATATTTTGCATCGAAAATATCAAGATATATATATATATACATATATACATTATATAAAAAAATATCTTGGTACAAAGTATTCTNCTGAGGCAGGAAGCCCCAATTAACTATATACGAACTTCCGGTGTAGACCTGAAATCACGTGATTTAAAAATTCAAAATTTTTCTCCAGACAGAGCTACTTAGATGACTGGCATGACTCATTGCTATCAGGAAAAGTATGATGTACAGGGGCAAGAGCATGTATTTTAAATTAAATAAATTAAAAATATGATTAAAAATTTCAGCCAGGCATTTTGACCATATCACAATAATTTTGCTCATATCATTACAATTTTATTTTAAGCAGAATCAGCTTTAGAAGCGTTTTAACTTAAAAAAAACTGTTCAAAAAGATTATATAAAATGCTAAATATACTTGTAGGTAAATAAATAAAAATGGAAAATGATTGACAAGTGTTTTATTAACCATAAAACAATCAATCATTTATCTTCCAAATGCAATATGTCATAAATGTGGATAATAAATTGCAATTCAAGTTGTATTTTTTTTGGTTGTTCTTCCATTTGCTTCCATTTCATATAAAGTATATCAAAATGACGTTCAAATCCTCAAATCCATACAAATAATTTTCAGCAAGTAATAATTAATTATAACAATCAATCGCTTCATTTTTAATTTATTTTGCATTACGAAATTCCTATATTGATCATCATCATCACATCATCACTATCGGTGAGACCAGTGCTTGTTGCCATTTTCACCATCCAATTCTTTCGAAGAACTTTTAGACTTTTTCATTTTAATTTATATTGTATTTAATGTATAATGTAATGTATTTTTATGTTTAAGTAATTGTTATCTTTGTTTTTACATATATTTGTTAATTTTGGAGTAGATATCAAATGTTCTTTAAGACTTTTCTATATACTTGTAAAAATAAATAAACAAATAAATAACTATGTAAATAATCTGTATAAATATGTTTGTTAATTACAAAATTGTTCTTTTAACTCAAGCAAAATTGGCTAGAGTAATAGCTAGAAGGAGTAACTCATTTCAGAAGTAGGTCAACAATAAATCAGATATTTTACAATAGACTTATATCAGATATTGAAATGAAAACTGAGAATTTAATGAAAAAACATTGTCTATTTATAAACTTTCATATTTTCAGCTACTAAAAGATATTCAACACTTGTACTTATAATTGTTCTGAATTATAAGGTAATCTGGACTGTAAAGTCTGAATATGTAAAAAAAATAATAATATGACTAAAATGTAAATCATAAATCAATAATTCCAGCACAAAATTTGGATAGAACAGAAATAACCAAAACAATTTGACCTTAAAGTGAGATAATAAGATATCATCTCAGTAACACTTCTCAATATAGTTGTAAATAAAACTAAAAAAGAAAAAAAACCTCATAACAATAAGAAAGAAAGCAACTCTACTACATTTTGTTACTGAGATAATAGTACTAATCAATCGCTTAAATCAAGTAAAAAAAAAAATAGAAAATGTGAATAAAATATTTTATAATAATGGAGCATTACTGAATTAAAAATAAAATTTATGGCATATATGAAAATAAACTATAATAAAACTCATACTCCAGTTTCTAAAAACCTTAGATAAAATGCTAGAATACTATTTACTAAGTAACTGCATATCCATTATAGATATGATAAAATAGATTAATTTTTTGCAATATTTTTCTTCCTCCTCCGGTTTATTATTATTTTTTTATAATAAATGATAATTTGTTAGTGAAATAGTTGAAAAGTTTTCTCATTAATTAAGTTCAACTTTTATATTTTCTTGTTAGTAATAACACTTTTAAAAATCGTGTGTAATATTTCCAATAACTAAAAGAAAGTAGAAAAGAAAAAAGAGTGATGTTTACAAGTCGATTTAAAGTGTAAAATTTAAATTTACTAAGATAAAATTATTTTATCGATAGCTAAAATATTTTTTTTTTCAGCATTATGTGAAACCTTAAACTAAATGTTTGGAAGTATTTAAATTCTAATTTAGATATTCTTCAACAAGAAAACTGATACGAGTTTCATACGATTCGATATTAAACTTCACAAGAATTCATCAAATNTATGATTATTCTTTCATAAAAAAGCAATAAATTTAATGTGAAATATATATATATATTAATTTAGATCCAGAGATATTTTCTCCACAATTTATTTCTTGCAGTCTTCCGCATCCGGATAAAATATTTAAGATGTAAATATTATTATTTGAAAAATGTTGTAAACTTAATTGATTTATTGATTGATAAGTAGGAAATTTTTAATTATATTAATACATAAAAGACTCGTATAAATCTTATATTTGAAGTATTGGTAAATGTGGATGCTATATTTCAAGTTGAAATACATCTTCTTCTTCCTCCTCCTTGTTCTAAAAATGACGGGTTGATATAAAGGTTTGGGAAGAAAGAATACAAATAATAGAAGACTTTCCCATTCTCATGTCACAACATCTACATCTTCATTAGAGAAAGGGATCGAGAGAATATTCGACATCTCCAATCGATCATCTTGAAGTTCCTAGCATGTATAGATCTATCGTGTTTATATATAAATATTCTTCAATTCCTATCAACAGCTACATAAAGAATTATTTATAAATTCTACTTTAATTTTTAAAAATTTAAACTATTTTTTTTCTATTTTACAAAAGAAACTTCATCATCTTTTAACATTTTAAATATTGTTTCATAATTCAGTTATTACTTAGATTTCTTCTAAAGCATATAAGAAGTATGCATTAGAGAGGATCTAAATAATAACTGAATCATGTCCTTCGAGTAATGAGAGAGATGTATAGAACATTTACTGAATAATTCAACTTTTGGAACTTTTGTAATTGGCACAGGAACGAGAGCAATCATTCGTTTCTAAAAAGACTTTTGGGACATTTATCCAAAAGATAACGGAATAAAACTGCATATAGAAGTAGAAAAACCGGAAAAAATATTATTTTTACAATGATTAAACTTACGTGAGTAGAATAGAAATATTTGTAACTTCGAATTTTACTGATAACAAATTTTTTTTAACGTCTTTATGGCTCTGTTTACCTTAAATTTTTACTAGATTTTTGTAAGATATACAAAAATATATCACTTTAAATTTTTACAGGTATATATAAACAAATAAAATTTATTCAATTTTCTACGGAAAGAATTACAGTTGTTATTTATTCCATATATAGGCCTATATATATATATATATATTTAAATTAAATATTCAAAAATTAAAGTCATATTTCAACGTTAAGTAAACATCGGATCCAAAATCGATACTACTGAATTAAGAAAAAATAATAATAAAAAGAAATTTTAACACCTTTCCGGACTTTATAAACACAATATATATCTTAAGTGAATGATGTCAGAATGGATCCAAATGTAATTAATTGTCTTAGGAAGAGAACTACCCGAGGGCATAAAGAAAATGAAAAAATTCCGGGCGTCAACCTGAGGGCCTGTAAACGAAAATAATGTCATGAAAGATGTGATAAAATCCAGTGTTTTACTGCTATTCGGGGAATTATAAAATGTTTCTTTAGTCAGAACTTAAGTAATTTCCAAAAGAAAATTTTTTTTATCCTCTTCCTCCTCTTTCTCTTCTTTTTCTTCTTTCAATAAAACAACTAATATAAAATGGTAGAATTTAGAATTAAGTTTAAGTGAACCCAAAGGTATATCTTAAAATAACTTACATCGATAAATCAAATTGAAAAAAAATCTTCATTTTTTTCGATAATATCTTATAAAAATTTAAATAAAAAAAATTCCTCGTTTATTTACTCGAAAGAACACGCAAAAATTTAATTGCTTATGAATTAATTCGATAAAGAAGGATAAGGAAATTAAGGAAATTAGTTTAATTTTTGATCATTTGTTTTGCTACTTTCTAATGAAAACAAATAACATAAAAAAATTGCTTAGATATACTAAATTAAAGATTTATCTAACAATTAAAACAACTTTATCATCATTAAATAATAGAAAAAAATTATTTTTGTAATTAACTTAACAACTTTCACAATTTATTACAAAATTTTTATTACAAAAACAATAATAAATAAATAAATAAATGTAAGAAAACAAAATTCGGAAAAGTTTCCAGTTATGGGCTTAAGGGGTTGTATTTAAATAATATAAAAACTTAACTGAAAAAAATATATATATATTATTTTGAATATAAATTTTTAATGAATATTGCTTTATTATTATTACTATTATTTTACTATATATATATATATATATATATGTGTGTGTGTAT
>NW_019384661.1:151566-287295 GCF_000671375.1 Centruroides sculpturatus | reverse complement strand
TATTTTACTGTCAAGATGTGTCTTAATAGATTTTGTCAAAAATTTGAAGAAAAAAAGAAGAAAGAAACGATGGAAAGTAACTATAATTGTTAATAAGGTTCTAGAATCTTACAAAGATTAAGAAAAATTAATGACCATTCAAAAGAGAAAGATGTAAGCTTATGTGAGTTATTCATAATTCATTCTAAAAAAAAAAAGAATTAAAAAGTTTTTCAAGCGAAACTTTGTCTAAGTCCTTGTACTGTACATAAATTTATAATTTTTGCTCTTATAATTAAATTACGCGAAAATTTTTTTTAAAAAAAAGATTGTTTATAATTATTAAATTTAACATCTTTAATAAATTATTACTTAATAAAATGTTGTTTTAAATTTTATCGTCTTATATATTATTAAAGCGTAATAAAATATTCAATAAAAACATCCATTGTAAGATAACTGTTATTAAATATTTCTAATTTAATTTAAGGATTTGGATATCTCCGATTATTTGAATGACGTCTTTAATGAATTATATAAAAATTTTTCACATATTTTAATAAAAATTCTTATATTATTATTTACATTCTCTGATGACAACATGAAGTTTATGCTCTAATTCAAAATAATATTTAAAAAATGGATTTCTAATATTGTTTAATGTCATTTCTCTACGTTATTTTTTCAAAAAAATACATTCACGTCAGTATAAATTCTAGAAAAATTCATTTCAAATTAATTTAAAACCTTACCAATAGCAATTCCAATCTTAATATCGGATTTTATGGATTCTTACCAATTGTTAAATACAGTATATACCTGCACACGCATACACACACAAACACAAATAAATATCCATACATAACCTTCGTAGTGCTAACTAACATAGTGCATATTAGAAAATAAAATTTAATTAACTTATATTAAAACCGTAAAACTTAGGTTCAACAAATATCGAATGGCCAAAATTAAACGCTGTCTATAGAGAACTATTAAGTGTTTTCCACTGCTTTTTCGTTGCTTGCAGCGGAAAAGGAGTTTCATTTGTGTACACACTTAAATAGTCTGGTTTATTGAGGACATTTGCAAATTATTTGGAAGTTTTAAAAGGCAGTATCACACTGAATTGAATAGAATCACAGAGGATCAATTACGGTCGATCGCTTTCTGGTTTTACACCTTCAGAATGGTACAGTAGAACTTCTTGTTGCAAGAAAACGAAAATACAATTTACAAATTATTTCTTACAGAAATTTTATTCCAGATTATTTTTATATGAATTTAAAAGTTTTTAAGAGAAATATTTAAAAAATATTCGTGCATGCAACAATTTATATAAATTATTATTATTTGCATAAAACTACACAATTATTAATTGGAGAGATAAGTAAATACGGCGCGACATCATATATTTTTTAACACATTATTTATTAGGCTAAACCAACTTTTAAGTGTCACAAAACATAAGCCATACTGACAGTAAAACTAAGCAACAAGGTATGAAATCATTAAACAATATACATAAAATACATCGTAAAGTTCTCGATATTACGACTTAATTGGTATAAAATATGAAAGATTTTAACCGATTCATGTTTATTTTCTTATTCATTTCTGATTTTTTTTTTCAAAGATTATTCTAACAAATATATTAAACCGATTCATTGAAAACTTTAGACTGATTTCATTATTGGTTTATCTAACGCGTTAATGAGTGAAATGCTTTTCAAGTATCTTGGAATTCACCTACGAGTTATCAAAACGACCATTCGAAATCGTGAAAACATTCCACATTCCACGTGGACTATTCTTAGTGACTTTTATAAACCCTACTTCCTCTTTTCTCGCAATAAGACGTTTGGAAATCTCTCTTTCATAAAATATTTTCTACTCTTTCACGAAATTGATCTCTATATATGAGAAATGTCTATTTTGTTTTCGATCTCTTCCGTTGACTGATGACATAGAATGTTAAACTAAAAATTTTGATTCTACATCAAATTTTGATGGCATTTCTTAAATATTAGAATTGGATAGAAGAGAAAACTTTTCTAACAGCTTTACAGAAATAATTTAAAATCGTTATATTCTGTATATATAAACTTCCAAATAATAACGATAAATTGAATTAATTTTCAAAAATTTAAATTATAACAATTACAAGTTTTACAATTTCGTTTAAATACGAGAAATAATAGCCTCAGCACATTAGACAATATGTTAAAAATATTTAATGTTATGTCAACTCCATTATGTTCTAAACAAAATAAATATATTAAACGATTATCCGTCATCTAATTTAAAATAAAAAATAATTTTATAATACAAATTAAATAAAAGAATTTTTTTTAAAAATGTTTATAAATTGATTTTTCTTTATATATCTTTTTCTTTTAATTTACAGAACTTAAAAATCCACCCTTTTTTGACTTCAATCAATAGAATGGTTTTATTTTTGTAAACTTTTATCTTTAGAAATGAATTTGCAGATTATTTATTTCTTAATGCTTACATTAACGTAATAATTAGCAGAACTTACTCTAAACTTAAAATGAATTGAAGATATTGAAGAAGTTGAAGATATGAATTTTAAGTAATTAATGTACTGTACAGTTTATACACTTATCTATTTAAAAGAGAAAATGTATTTAACAATTTTTTTTTCATTATTTCAAAAGAAAATATAATACAAAGCTAAGTATTAAAAATATTTATATTTATACAGTTGAATGAAATGATAAATACATTTTAGAAATTTTTTCTTGTACTGTGTTTAACTATTAAAAAAAAATTATCTTTAAATAAACTTTATAAATATTTCAATTTAATGTAAATAAATTAAACATGGAGAAATTACAATAAAAATTTTTTTAGTAAAATCGATTTTATTGGGCTGCAATTTGAAAAAATTGTAGACTTATAAATTCCCACTGTCATCCGTCTGTCTGCCTTTCCTTAATCTCCAGAACGGTGTTAGGTAAATGAAAGCCGAGACCAGATATGGAAAGCTTAGGAGCGGGAGATCCAGATTAACTATATATATAAACTTCCGAGAAAAATCGGAAGTCACGTTATTTCAATTGAAAAATTTTTCTCCGAAAGGTGTTACATAGATGACCGGCACGACTGTACTGTTAAAGGAAAAGTATGATGTACACCGGCAAGCCACTATTAATTTGAGGTGGAGAGCATATATTTTAAATGAAATAAATTTAAAAAATGATTAAAAAATTGCAGCCCGACATTGTGACAATAAATAATTTCTCGTTTTAATATTCAGAATAGAAACATTTTAAGCGAGATACAGAAAATAAGAATTTTTAAAACTTTCTGCCCAGTCGGCATTAAAAGAACTTTTCTAGCAAGCCCATTATGGGTTCTGCACAGCCCACAAGCTGAGACGTCCGAAGTGGTAAAGAACGAACACTTCTTACGTTACGACTGGCCAATCAAAAAAAGGCGTTATTTGTAACGCCTTTTTTTATTGGCCAGACGTAACGAAACGTAAGAAAAGTCTGTCTGAACACAGGCCTTAATTAACTGGCCATCCATCCGCCAGAAATCGAGATCTTGAAAATTTTACATTGAGTAAATAACAAATACTATAATGGTTGTTTTATTAGTATTACAGAAATTTACAATATACACTGGTCTTCGATTTACGCGGAATATTCGTGGCACGCAATTTTCGACAGTGTAAAAAAAACCGCGATCTCCTACTACAATAAACAAAACATGCAAGAGAAATACCGTTGTATGTTGTAAAAATATTTAATTTTAAATTAATTTCATGTATAAAAATCTATCTTTAATTATTTTTTAACAAACTGATCACTACTAATCTTTCACTTTTTAATCGAAATTGATCAGTCCAGGCTAGCTGGAAATTTAAACTAATTCCGTATTTTAAGAAAACGGGTTCTAACATACAAAATATTATTATGTCTACCCAAATTATTATTTACTTTTACTTATTTACGTATGCGACAGTGTTTTTTTTTTGTTTTTTTGTTTTGTTTTCTTACTTTTTTACTTAATTGTATGTAACAGTTTTAATGTTTATGTTGCCATGCTGAGATTTTGTATTTGCATGACTAGTATTACCGTCCGTAATCCATAGTTGTATAAATTAATAGCGAAATTAAAGTTTTTATAGCTTAACAAATTTTTAAAGGAATTTTATAAATTAATTAAATAACTCTAGCTTCTGATATCAAGTTTTTCATAAGCGCACAGTGCAGAAAAGCAAATTTGTTATTACTATATGCGGAAATGCTTAATATGTTCTCCACAAATCAATCAAAACAAGGTCTGAAATGATATAAAAAGTACAGAGTATAAATTTTTAGCCCACTGATATAATAATAATTTCAATAAATCAATAAAAATATAGTTTTTGATCGCATAAAATAAACTGTCATAAAACTGAGATCGGGTATAAAAAGTATCGCGTAAATCGATGGATAAAGAATGAGAAATTTCTTAAATTAAAGCATTTAAAAAATAAAAATAAAGAAAAGTAATTGTAATTAAGTTATTCAGTTATCAAATACTTGCTATCTATTTTGAAAACACATTTTTTGGACTTCAAAAAAAAGCAATTATTCAGCAACTGATGAATGTTAATATTACATTAAAAGTTATTATTTTTAAAATAAATCGGCTTGTTCATATTTTTATTGAAATTTTACATGGAATTAAAAATCACTGGGATGAACTATAGTTAATCTGCTAAATTAATCGATGCATCTTTAACAATGGATGAATTTGAAGGAACGTTAACGTTTTCGACCGGAGCTAATGAGTTGTCTGTCCGCTCCTGAAGATGCTAACCGGGTCGAAAAGGTTAGCATTCATTGAACTTCATCCACTGTTAAAGATGCATCGATTAATTTAGCAGATTAAAAAATTATTTTAATCATAACTGAGGTGATTTTAAAAAATCACAAATGAAATCGCTGCTAATCAAATTATAGGATTTTACTGCAATCTTGTCATTTCTAAAATCACACTAAGATTGAGTGATAGTTACCAAAAACAATTATTGTGAAACAAAGATGAATGTTTTTTAAATAATTAATATAAACACTAAAATAGTATGGTTGAGATTACTGGATGATCTCAAATTTATACTATAACTACTTACAATTGAGATCTTGTGGATATGTTATTGAATAAAACATGTTTTTAAATGCAATAGCTATCCATTGTAAGTAGCTATAGCATAAATTTGTAATCTCAACAACACTATTTTAGTGTTTATATTAATCACATTAAGATTATTGGGCTGCAATTTGAAAAAAATTGTAGACCTATCAATTCCCACTACCTGTCTGTTCTTTAATCTCGAGAGCGGTGTTAGATAGACAAAAGTCAAGACCAGATAAGGAAAAAGCTGAGGCAGGAAGCCCCAATTAACTATATACGAACTTCCGGTGTATACCTGAAATCACGTGATTTAAAAATTCAAAATTTTTCTCCAGACAGAGCTACTTAGATGACTGGCATGACTCATTGCTATCAGGAAAAGTATGATGTACAGGGGCAAGAGCATGTATTTTAAATTAAATAAATTAAAAATATGATTAAAAATTTCAGCCAGGCATTTTGACCATATCACAATAATTTTGCTCATATCATTACAATTTTATTTTAAGCAGAATCAGCTTTAGAAGCGTTTTAACTTAAAAAAAACTGTTCAAAAAGATTATATAAAATGCTAAATATACTTGTAGGTAAATAAATAAAAATGGAAAATGATTGACAAGTGTTTTATTAACCATAAAACAATCAATCATTTATCTTCCAAATGCAATATGTCATAAATGTGGATAATAAATTGCAATTCAAGTTGTATTTTTTTTGGTTGTTCTTCCATTTGCTTCCATTTCATATAAAGTATATCAAAATGACGTTCAAATCTTCAAATCCATACAAATAATTTTCAGCAAGTAATAATTAATTATAACAATCAATCGCTTCATTTTTAATTTATTTTGCATTACGAAATTCCTATATTGATCATCATCATCATATCATCACTATCGGTGGGACCAGTGCTTGTTGCCATTTTCACCATCCAATTCTTTCGAAGAACTTTTAGACTTTTTCATTTTAATTTATATTGTATTTAATGTATAATGTAATGTATTTTTATGTTTAAGTAATTGTTATCTTTGTTTTTACATATGTTTGTTAATTTTGGAGTAGATATCAAATGTTCTTTAAGACTTTTCTATATACTTGTAAAAATAAATAAACAAATAAATAACTATGTAAATAATCTGTATAAATATGTTTGTTAATTACAAAATTGTTCTTTTAACTCAAGCAAAATTGGCTAGAGTAATAGCTAGAAGGAGTAACTCATTTCAGAAGTAGGTCAACAATAAATCAGATATTTACAATAGACTTATATCAGATATTGAAATGAAAACTGAGAATTTAATGAAAAAACATTGTCTATTTATAAACTTTCATATTTTCAGCTACTAAAAGATATTCAACACTTGTACTTATAATTGTTCTGAATTATAAGGTAATCTGGACTGTAAAGTCTGAATATGTAAAAAAAATAATAATATGACTAAAATGTAAATCATAAATCAATAATTCCAGCACAAAATTTGGATAGAACAGAAATAACCAAAACAATTTGACCTTAAAGTGAGATAATAAGATATCATCTCAGTAACACTTCTCAATATAGTTGTAAATAAAACTAAAAAAGAAAAAAAACCTCATAACAATAAGAAAGAAAGCAACTCTACTACATTTTGTTACTGAGATAATAGTACTAATCAATCGCTTAAATCAAGTAAAAAAAAAAATAGAAAATGTGAATAAAATATTTTATAATAATGGAGCATTACTGAATTAAAAATAAAATTTATGGCATATATGAAAATAAACTATAATAAAACTCATACTCCAGTTTCTAAAAACCTTAGATAAAATGCTAGAATACTATTTACTAAGTAACTGCATATCCATTATGTATTGAGGACAACAGCCACTTAAGCAAATCTCAAAAAAGTTCAATTATATATTATCATTTGACAGAAGCAAACTTGAAAATGCTTTTGCATTTCTTAGACTGTTTTAGATGAATGAAATAATTAGACATGGAATAAGCAATCAATGCTTTCAGCAGTTTATACTGATGAAAGCATGCTTCTTTAAATACATAATTTTTGTTGTATTCAATATATGGTATTAGGAAAGTAAATAGTTATGATTATCTTCCAAATTTTCTCTATAACAAATACCAATCAAATTTATTGAAGTACTGATATTAATACCAGTTGACACTAATTAAAATAATCCTATTCATTGCTATCTATAGATATTTAGTAGTCCAAATGCAACCAGATCTGATATGGTGACATTTCAGGACATGCAGAAGACATTTCCATTAAAAAAAAATCAGTACCGAAACTTACCAATCTGGCACTTTTTAGGCTTCATGCAATGAAACTCGGTTTCCTTTTCATAAGTGCACATGTTGCAGCCAAGTTCTAGGTATAAAAGTAACCACAACTGCTGAAATGTCATTCTTATCAGCTAGAATGGCCATCACCTTGCTGGAATGCACATTTCTCGTGAAGATGTTTTATGAAAACAACAGCAATGCTACACCTGAACTTTGGAAATTTTGCTTTATTGTAAAAATTTACACCTAGAACCATTCACTCCACAAACTCTTAGGAGAATGATCACTTGATTCAAGGAATCTAAACGTCTGATAGTTCAACCTAGTGGGGAACACAAACCTACCACTTCACAAGTCATTGAAGATGTTACCACAATTATTGCTGAACAGTCAATGAATAATGTTGCAAACTCCAGTAGTATATGTGCAATATCACAGCAGTTAGGTATTCTACAGCACAGTGTGGAATGCACTAAAATAAAACCTGACTGACCTGTACATTAACCTTTCATTCCTGAATGCACAGGAATGGAAGTAGATAAGTCTAGGCCATAAAACATCCTGTGGAGCAGTGAGGTACATTTTATACTTTAATAGAACAGTGAACAATCATAACTGTCACATTTGGGCCCTTGAAAGCCTTCATGTTTTTCAGCAGATTCCATTCAAAGTTACATTTACAATTTGTAATGTCAAAATAGTTTGAATGAAGTATAAAGTTTCTACTTTGAAATCTGTATTGTTATATATTCATCTCATACTGTATTGTTATGTATTGGTAAATAGAATTCACTCCTGATAAACTGAATTCTGTTTACCAATAAACATTAATGTGGTGTATGCCATTTTATAAATTTAATACACAGTAAAATTTGGTAACTGAGTATGATATGAGCAAATAAAATTATTAAGCATTCTGTTTTAAGTTGAATTTTATATAAAGTATCAAATATAATATCTTTGAATTTATTAAATACTTTATATAATTTTAATAAATTCCTTATATAGTTGAATATTTTATATAATTTATTATTAACTTTTATAAAAATTTCATTGATTTGTTAGTACAGTGCTAGCCAGTTGTAATTTGTAATAACAAGTACAATGAATTATGTCAAATACTTGTAGGTAATGATATAATAGTTTCTCTTTTTATACTTTAGAAGTGCAAATTTATGTTTAATGTTACTGTAAAAAAAATCAACAATTTAATTGATTATCTAGCCAAATAATTCTTTATTTATTTTACTTTTAACTTCTACAATACCATAATTGGCCAATTGCATCTGTCACTGTGTACTAAACATCATAGCTGGCCAAGTTTTCATCTATATTGAGTCTTTAATATTTGAAATATTTTCAAGTCTTCAATAATATTAAAATGCATGTAAATAAAGAGTGTTTTAAATCTTTTCTGTTAAATCTATTTATGAAAATATTTTAAAATATAGTAAAACCTTGCTAATTCAGACTTCATTCATTCAACATTCATGATAATTCAGATTACTTTGCATTGTGTATTTTTTAAAATAAAGTCCACATTAGAAACAATAAATTCATTAACTGTTTCCTTACTCTTAGACTATTGTCATTAAAGGTTTATTAAACATTTCTAATGTTTTTGTAGTAGTAATTCCATTGTGAAAACAAAATTTTAATGCACAGTCTTTGCTTAATTACACTCAACATTTCAAAAAATTGCTAGTGCAAAAATTCTTTACACACAAAACAAGCATTTATTTGCAAACAAAAACATATGGATTGCTGCTAGATGCCAATGAGTTGTACCAAATGGCAAAAAAAGTTACAACTGTGTCCTTTTGCATTCACGCAGTGAATGCAAAAAGACACAGATTTTATGAAACAAGATTTTATGAAACAAAAATAAACAAAAAATGAAACAAAAAGATTTTATGAAACAAAAATTTACTTAAAGTAAAACAAAAATAATTTAAAATCATGTAATGTGCAAAAAGTCCTTTTACTTCAGAAATACCAATGTATATAAAACAAAATGTGTTTAATATATACTATACATAGAAAAAATAATAAGTAGAACAACAGAAATAACAGATCAAATGAAAGAAATAAAAGATGTTATATACGTTTACCTGAAGAATGATTACCCAAAAATAGTATTACAAAATTGCTTGAATAATGTTATTAAAAAATTTTTTTAAATTAGTAAATTACATAGCCAAATTCATTCTAACCTGTTGCCAATCATCCATCCACTCAATGATATGAGTCCTAAGAGAACATTCTACTGGGGAACAGCACAAGACCAAGCATAACAATAAGCTGTGGGAAATACTTTTGCATGCATCTGTGTTGGTGTGATACAATTCCTCAAGACAAAATGGTGATCATGGCAGATGCATCATCATACAGAGTAGGAGCAGTTATTAAACCAAAACAAGATGATAGTTCATTTCAACCAAATGCATCAAAAATGTTCAATGCTTGTCAAAAACCTAGACAATATACCACCCAAATTGCACCATATGAAACTGGTCAGCCAAGTATTCTTATTACTGTTATAAATACAACCTCACCATAAACTGGAACTGTATATTCGCAAATCACACCTAAATTCAAACTTTCCAGCAAATAAAAGTAAAAAAATATAAAGATTGAACATTTTCAGCCACTAAATTTATCAACCTTCCTCAGGAAATACAAACTGAAAAAAACCGTTCTATGAATGAAACGTAGCTGCCTTGTAAATTTTAAAAGAACGAAAACGGCTGTGATGTATCGTGTATGATGTATATTATGAGTCTAGATAGTGTTTCCACGCCGATGATACATGAATGATATCCATGTTGATGCAGTTTCCACTCTTGCTCGCCTTGTAGATCTCCACTGCTTCTAAAATTTTAATACTTTGTTTGTCTAAGACCTTGTATATTAGCTTGGCCTGGTCCCAACAGGGGAAAACTCCCGGATTGCTGGCATACCGTGCTAAAGCCATATTGAGGTTACTTGTGAATGTAGACAGGAAGCATCAGTGTGTCAATAAACAACATTGATATTTAACAGGCCGTGTGTCATTAATAATACATCAACCTTATAAATTTTTGACAGTTGTGGAATCAACATATACTATCATTATAATGTTCCTAATTACTATTGACATTTCTGTCACAGAGAAATCTATCTTGACATAGGATTTGTACCACTACTTAAATTAAGTGCATTAAAAATGACATAAAAATGATAGAACTAGCAATGACAAGCACAGTGATAATAATAAATAACAAATAATGAACAGAAAGTACACAAACAATATGCACTAATGCATTTTGTGCACCCATGTCATATGCATCTCACATGACTAACTTCTTATCAAGAGTGATTTGTATATTTTATTTTTACAGTTTTGAGTAATGCCACAAGGCTAGAGATGACTTCCCTCATACAACAAATGCCCCACTAAATACATAATAAAAGGAAAAACTGAAAAACAACAGACAAAAATAAAAATCTGTTGTAAATTGGATGTATTTTTATTGTAAAATACATGAAGAAAATGCTATTCCAATAGAGAATTCAGTTTATTTAGTTATAAAATTTTTTTGAGTCTACCCAACAACTCATCTTTAGGTATATTTCCAAACTCAATCAAATGTTACTTACTTATATTTAATTGAGCCTAGTTTACTTTTTCAACAGAATTTAATTGTAGAAAAAGACAAATACTAATTCAACACACAACTTTTCTCGATTCACTTTCACATTTTACACATGCAATAACTACACTAACCTTTCTTTTGAGACTACAGAATTTCCCTAAAAATATTTTAAAATGTAAAAGTAATCTTTAAAAAGATTTTTTTTTAAATTGTAGAGTTGAACACTATCTTCTTGTTTTATCTTCACTACAAAACAGTTTTATTTTCTCCTTCTGATAAGGTTTTATCCAGTTGAGTAGAATATTTTTGTTATGCAACGTGTTAAAATGTTCCCAGGAAATGAAGCGCACAAAAATCTTTGCTATTCAATAAAAATTTCTTACAAAGTGAAGATTAAATTTTTTTGTTTCTATAGTATAAAGACAGGGTAATAAAACAAGATTTTTCTACAGTCTTTATTAAAAGATCTTTTTGGCATATTTTTAAAGGAGATGTTTTTAGCATGTTTCAATAGCCTAAAACAGAAAGCCAATGTTGTTATTTTTTGAGGTATAGTGGAATCTGCTTATTGCAATTGCTTTGTAACCCAGCTACATTGATAACATTAAACGAATAAGTAAATAAACTACATTTAGCAAAAATTTTAGTTTTATTTTATTACATTAAAAGTACACATTAAGATCTCTCCAAAACTGGGATTATATAAACACAGAGCACAAATCCAACACCAGCACTATGAAAAGAAAAAATTTGGTTTTGTGCTCTGTGTTTGTACACATCAAGAAATTTAAAAATGTGTAAATCTAAGAATCTTATAAAATATCAAATCTGGCTTACAGCCAGTTGCATACTTTTAATCTCAAGGTTAAATGCACTTTAAACCACAGAAATTTAAACCTTGACATACTGCACAAATGTCAAAATTGGCCAGTTAACTTAAGTTTATCCCAAAGGATAAACTTCCAGATAAGTTAACTGGCCAATTTTGGGTGGTTAAAATTTATTCTGTAAATAAGGAAAGAAACAAGTTGGCTGACCAAGATGTTTCTTTCAAAAGTTCATTCTTATGTGGATGATCTTTATCCTAATCCTGACAGAATATTTTTAGAAAGACGTGATCCTATAATGTTGTTTAGTGATTTTAAATTTTAAGAATTAATTTTGATTTATAAAGTTACACTTCATCCCTGCTCAATTTACATATTCATAAGCAGGGAAGAGCCTCAAAAGAAAGGTCAATTCTGCTCATGTTAACCATGTGTTCCTGTGGTTGTGAAAGATGTGTAAAGACATCAAATTTTTATTTATAATTAGTCTTCAATATTATAAAAATAAAGTATGCACATTAAAATATTGTATATAGTATCTACCAAATTTACTAATACTGTATATACTGTATTTTTGTCTACATCCCAATCCATCCTATGCTTTTGTTTATTCATTTTTTGCTCTTCTGACTTGTTTGCTGTTGTTATTGGTAACATGACTAAGAGGTAAGAATTTTTCAGCTAATTGGCCAATAGCTATCTGCTAAGTCAAAGTAATTCATGCAGCAAATGCAACTTATTTTTTAGACAGTGACAAGGTTAAATTTATTTCATAGATACATAGATAGTTATTCTGTAGTTTAAATGATAACTCAATCAAAACTTCTTACAAAACTTCAGACTATGAGATAGATTTTGAATTGCCTGAAGACGACGTGCATATTTACATCAAAAGCACTCGCAAGATTAAAATATTTTTAATTATATTTAACGCCTCATAGTCTGAAGTTTTGGAAGAAGTTTTGATTGAGTTATCATTTAAACTACAGAATAACTATCTACCTATGTATGACGACATTCATATTTATGTCGAAAGCGCTCGCAAGATTAAAATATTTTAAATTATATTTAACGCCTCATAGTCTGAAGTTTTGTAAGAAGTTTTGATTGAGTTATCATTTAAACTACAGAATAACTATCTACCTATGTATGACGACATTCATATTTATGTCGAAAGCGCTCGCAAGATTAAAATATTTTAAATTATATTTAACGCCTCATAGTCTGAAGTTTTGATTGAGATAACTGTTGGCGTGACATCCAAGCCCAGTACTTAATACTCCTAACAAAATGATAACTTGTGCAACTGGCCCTTAAATGTCAAAACTTATTAATAAAGCATTTTTAGGAAATCTATCTTTGTCAAGGACATACTTTCCAACCTTTAGAATGGAAAATAGCTAGGACATTGGTAGAAAAACTCTGATTTTTGAAAAAAAAAATTACAGCATAAAAAGCAAAAGATTCTTTATTAACATTGATATTGCACAGTGCTTATATTAAATATCTTTAATAAACAAAATTTAATGTTAACTCTGTGTATAATATTTTATACAGCTATTGCAATAAACACTGTCAATGATATGGCAATAGCTTTACACAAATGTACACCTAAATTTATGATGCGTTCTATCTTGATGTATCATGAATATTGCATGATGAGAGCCTCCTGTTATATGCCTTTTTGCAATGTTTTGCTTTATTAATAACTCTTCTTATGATGCAATATACTCATGACAGTTGCTATCAGTCAGTTTATTGACTTTCACTGCAATTATTAAAGACAATAATTTTTCTGCTTGTGATTTATTTCCTATCTCTCTCTGTCTTTTTCTTACCATACTGAATATTTTTTTTCCTTTTTCTATGCAGCAATGCAGGGGAGTTAAATCTCAAAATACCATGTAGTTTTTTTCTTGAGAAAGTTCATATCACATGGTTTGTATATTCTTAAGTGATGAATCACATGTTTCTTCTTTTTGGGCAAATAAACTGTAGAGCTGCTCAATTATTTGATATAACTGTAAAAGTAACTCATTTCCTTCTGTTGATAAGTCAGCCATAAGTCAGTCATGACAGTCATTGATTTAACCGTCAACATAATGGACTAAAGTTGCAAAACTTGAAAATACAACTTATCTGCCATTTAAAATTATCACATTTGAGCTAAAATTTTCATACATATACCAACATACATATGTAAAAATCAATCTTGGTTCTTTCCCAACTGAAGGAATCTCAGAATGTTGTTCTGGTTCACTTCAGTCATTCATAATAAATTACATACAATGTCTTTGGCATATATATTTGTGTTAGACTTGTTAAATGAAGAGTTTATGTGATAATATCAAATTTTTTTAAAATGCTGAAAAAGGGAAAAGTGGCCTGTCCACTGACAGATCATATAAAATGCTGTTAGCACCAAATGCTGATGGTTGGCAACTATGCAGCAATGCCAAGAGGAAAGGCAAAAGATGCAAATTGCTCTATACTCATGTAAGTATAGATCCCTGTACAATGTTTTTGCTTTACTTCCTTCACTTTAATATAATAATTTAATTTGCATTCAGACTCTCAATATATATACCCCAGGTCCCCATTATTCTCTGGGTAGCCCTGATCTTTGTACCATGTAATGTTTATCTTTGACCAAAATAGTATACACCCCTGGCAATCTGGAATAGTCTTTCTTGTCCCAGTCATTTCTCAAGAGTTTAAATACAGTGGAGTTTCATCTGTAAACAATGGTACAGTAGAGTCCTGAAAACTCAGCAGTCCAGATAACTCAGCCACACCCTGGCAGGGCGCAAAAACCCCTAGTTAACTTTCATTATAGACAGCTTTATGCCTCTTAAAGTATTTTTCTGAGGTCTGTCTTATCAGGTAAATTACTGTGCACTGTGTATTCATTAATTTTCATTTTCATGTAGTAAAGGCTCCATGCCTTCATAAAGTACGTACTTTTCCTTTGTTTAAGGGTATTTGGGCAGTTTATTCTCTGTTGTATTCTCAAGCAAACAATACATACAAGTATAGTACAGTATTTTCTGAGGAAACACTCATACTTATTCTTTTTTAACACCATTTCCGATAACCTGGCATTTTCACAAACTCGGCCACAATTCGGTCCACATTAGGCAGAGTTTTCGGGACTGTACTGTTGTTATTTATTAATAACTCTTCTTTTTGGCATTAGAATAGTAACTTCAGGTCTTCCTTATGCTCAGAACAACGGGTTTATTCAAAAACAAATTAAGAACTTCAAAAACCACTTTAGGAAAAGTAAAGATCCACCACAAGATGTTATTAGTCCTACATCTAACCATGCTTCAGTCAGGTTACCATCCTGCAGAACTGCTAATGAGAAGAAAATTAAGAGGAATTGTACCTCTTTCCCCAGGTAAATTGAATCCTAGCACAATTAAACAAGATACTGTCTTAAGAAAAGAAAAGCAACATAGAGAAGCACAGACATGGTACTTTGATTCTGTCTGCAGATCAAGTTTTTTCCCAAAAATCCAATGAATCAACATGTTTGGATCTCTGATTTAAGACAAGAGGACATAATAGAAGGAAAACATAGTTCTCCACAATTATATATAGTAAAAAGCCTTAATGAATCATATCAAAGAAATAGGAAGTTCCTGCATCCCTTGCCAAGATTGGAGGAATCAACATCAGATAACCCAAATGCAAATACACCAATTCTGAGGTTTCAGCAAAGGGGGAGGAGAGTACAGAGGAGCTGGAAAAAAGAGAATCAGACTGGGGTTCCTTCCTTGTGACTGTTCCATTGTAAAGAAGCCAGACAGAAAGCCATCCTCTGCAATGTCTCAATATTTAGGGAGATGTGAGGTTAGCCATGCTCTTCATGTAACACCATCTATTGCCGAGATGAAGGGGTTAGAGGCTAGGATGTTTTGGTGGAAAGATAATTGAGCAGCCAAGATAGCAAGCCTGACAGTTGGATTTGTTAACTTAGTTATGTTGTATTTACTTGTATTTAGAGATTGAAGGGAATTTCTAAAATACTGAACAGAACTGCTGATAGAACAAATATTACAGTTTTCATTATTTATGCTGAAATTCAATTAAATTTTAATACATAAATAATATAGATATAGCTTTGTTTACTGTATACAGTCAAGTCTGTATGTCATCATAGGTATAATTCAACACCATCAGTTAAGTAGGATAACTTGACATATTTTTTTCTATTCCATACTTGTTTAGATGTCTGATAAGTCAACTCCTCTCCTGAAGAAAAATGAGTCCAAACCACACAGCTTAACATCACAGCAGAATCTGTTTTTTTATTTTGCATTTTGACACCTTTTATTCAGGTATGTACTGATTTGCAGTGCATGTTTCACATTTCTGTTAGAAATGATTAGCTGAAAGCTAACAATGCTGAAGAAAAAACACAAGCTTGTATCTGATTCTGAATGTAGTTAAACTTTTCAAGCCAAATTTGCAAGACAAAAGAACCATCCATTGGGAGAATCCTGAAGAAAATAAAGGAAATTAAGAGAACCTGCTTTTTGATCCTTCTTCACAGCTATCTCAAAAATAACAGAGCAAGTTACTATAAAAAGATGTCAAAGATGCTCTGGTATGTTGACTAAAGCATGTAAAATCTTCCTGTTTCAAGTCTGATATTGGAAAAAAAGCAATGGAAATTACTAAGATGCTTGGAGTATAAACCAGGGCTATGGAGTCGCGTAAAAATCTTCCAACTCCAACTCCAACTCCAACTCTTCCTTACCATCCGACTCCAACTCGGGGTGGACTTGTTACTGAAAGAGACCCGGAAATTCTGATGTCATCACATGACCTCAGAATAAAAGATTCAATAAATAGAGTTCTAATAAAGATACAGCATAGGAACTTTTTATTCCAAAGCTAAAAGACTTTCTAAGTAATATGTAAATATGTATTCGATAATTTTTACTTTTCCAGCTGTTACATATAACAGAGGAAACGTGGAGCGCTTGGTCAAAAAATGACCCCTCCCAAATTTTTACATTTTTGGACTCGGGACACCTTGAAATTTCGAGATATGCAAAAGATTCAAGGTTTATTCTATATGTGTGGATGTTAGACTGTGGGGGGGGCATGATTTTGTTCGCACTGTTTGAAGCCTAATAATTTCTATGGTCAGAGTGGTCAGAATCAGAGTCAGATGGTTTAACACAGGCGTAGGTTATTAAGCATCAAAGTGGTTGAACTAAATCATATCCCCATATACATTCTAACATCTTAGGCAAGAACATCTTAACAGGTTTTACTGTACTATTATAAAATGGTAAAAAAGCTTTCTTTGAGGGTAGAGATGAGTTTTATTTTATTTTTTTTAAACTTTGAACGCTAATAACAAGTAAAATATTCATTAAGAGATATGACATATGACCACTTTTATGTCTTCACCCTGTCGACCTTTAATTAAGAACCAAAATTTAATAGTATGAATGCCCCTTTATATGCAAGCTACAATGCCACATTTCGTTTCAAAAACTTTACCCATTCTGAGATATTGTTTAATATCTTAGAACAGAAAATAAAGAAATTAAACAAATTAGATGACAACACACACACTCACGCGAATTTTTTCCCTTTATTGACTTTTTTGAGGGGTTCAGGAGGTCTCCAAACATGTAGATTTGCAAAAAAACACTTGGAGGGTCAAATTTGACATCATTCCAATACTTTTCTGTTTTAAATACATAACAAGTTGGTAAGTAAAAAGGAGTTGTAGTCAGCGGATTTTTTGATGACTGACTCCAACTCCGGCTAAAACACCAAAACTCCACAACTCTGACTCCGACTCCACAGCCCTAGTATAAACAAAGTTTAGTGTGAGTGATGGGTGAGTGGAGAGATTTAAAGGTTGCTATGGTGTGACTTTTAAAAAGTTGTGCAGAAAAAAGGATCCATTGATATGACCTCAGTTGGAACTTGAAAGGAAACAGTTTTATGAGAGATTGAGAGTTTTCTACAAATTTATCCTGGCTAAAACTGTTATGTTTAAAAATGAGGTTGCCATGGCAAAAGCAAATCAAAACTGTGAGTTACAGTCCTTCTTGGAACAAATTATAATGGCTCTGACAGCCCGAAATTTTAAGGGAATGAAGAGAAAAATCTTGACAGCCCATCATATACAAGGCAGATTCAAAAGGTTTCCAAAATTTGGGAGGAAATTCTTCACAGATATGACTCCCAGTTTGTTAAGCAAAAAATAAATGTCGCATTTGTTGTTGACAACTGTCCTGCTCATGGAAGAGTTGAAGGACTACAAGCAATTAGTGTTTACTCTACTACCAAATGCCACTACTGTAGTGCAACTGCTAGAGGAAGGTATCATTCATTTATTCAAATGTCAGTATCAGAAAAAGCTTGTTTTGGACTTGATTCGTATGATAGAAAATGGAAAATTGACTGACATTTCCCTGTTAGATGTGATTTATTAAATGACAGATACAAGAAAAATGTAACATGCTTAACCATTGCAAACTGCTTTAAACATGCAGGATTTCATTCTACAGTGGCAATTCACAATGAATATTAAGATGAAGAACAACATTCCGTTGGTTGAACTGTTGCAATATTGCTGTAACCTGCAAGCAACTATCTTTGTTGATGAAACTGACTACAGCATAGTGGACAATTGTGTATCGGTGTATTTCTCAGTCAATGGTTATTGATATTGTTGCAGAAATTCAGGACAGAAATATGAATCTGAAGATGAACAGAATGAAATAAATACTACAAAAGCTTAGACATTAAGAATCCTTAGACATTACTTGTCAATAATTGATAATTGTGAAGATGATGTTTTTAAATCATTCATGATTGTTGAAAAGAAAGTCAAGATAGTTAAGTGCTCAAAACAACAACACTAATCAAATTTTTCAGTTCATCATCTACAGCATTATTGTAAAAATGGAGTACACAATGTATTGTAAGCCTACAGTGTTGTATAAATCACTATTGTATTTTCATAAACAATTGTATAGTATTAGTATTAATATTAGTTGTAGTATTTTCATAATTATTAATGTAGTTTTGAGGGTCTTCTTCAATTTTGCTCTAGTCATCATGTTGGATAACTCAACACTTTTTCACTTTTCCTTGGGATGTCAACTTATGCAGACTTCACTATATACGTACTATAATGCATATGTGAATCAATTCTCAAAAGACAACAGTTTACTGATTAATAGCAATAAAACTTCTAACTCAATAACCAGAAAAACCAAGATAGAAAATTGCAATATCTTGATGAAGAGAAAAAGAAAACAAGCACTCACTTGAAAAACAAATGTTTTTGTTCCTTTTTAAAAGGTCAACTTCAAGCTGGTGTTCTGATATAGAATTTTCAAAGAAAAGTTACAAACTGTTCAAAAATTATGTATTTCCATATTAAAAACCAGCCTGAAGATGTCCTTTAAAAGGATGAAAATATTTGCTTTTCAAATGAGTTTGCTTTTCAAGTGTTTGTTTTTCTGGTTTTTTTTGTTATTGAGTTAGAAGTTTTATTGAATCAAATCTCACAAATTATTAAAAGATAAAATAAGAATTTTCTGATTGCATTTGAAAACAGTTACCATATTAATTAATTTATTAAGTTAATGTAACAACTGTTATTATTGAATTGTTCAGAAAGTTCATAGTAAAATTTGACAAAAATTCAAAGCAATATGTTTATATGGAATTAGTGTTTTATTAAAAAAATCCAGCAACACATTGCTTAACTTTCCTGACAAAAAAATTTAAAATTGTGATGGTACCATCTGTTATCGTATTTTATTTTAAAAATTTTTTATATTATTAATTATTATAAAATGTCAAAAAGTTTAATTTTAAGGGTAGAGATGAATTTTATAAAAAATTGTAAATGCTGATAACAAGTAAAATTGTCATTAAATCTGATCCCACTCAAGATATGACAAGATATTGTGACTCCTCCTATCTCCCCTCTTCCTCAACCTTTAATCACTAAAATTTAATAGCATCAATTTCCTAATACATAAACCTTCCTGCAAAATTTCAGAAATTTATGACAAAAAGCATAGGAGTTATTAAGCATCAAAATGGGCGAATACAATCGTGTCCCTCCACATAAACACACACCGATACATACAAAAAAAAAACAAATTTTTTTGCATTTCTTCACATTTCAAGGTCCTGAGCCCAAAAATGTAAAATTCTTGGGTGGTCATTTTTTGTTCTAATGCCATACTTTCTCTGTTATATATAACAGAGCTGGAAAAGTAATAATATATAACAGGCATACCTCGACTTACGTCCTTTTGAGTTACATTGTTCCCAATTATACGTCGTTTGTCAAAAAAGTATATGGAAAAATAAATATCAAGTTTAAGTCATTTTATTCAACTTTACGTCCGTCCGCCACAAATATTGAAGTCGTAATATCACTAGAAAAGTGTTAAAGCACATAAAATCATATTAAAATATATACATTTACAAGTATGTACTGTAAATAAAATACAAAACCAGGAATGGTAATTTATGGTTTAGCCTAGTAACAAGTAGATTCGGAGACAAGTAAATCCGACTTATGTCGTTCTCCTGGAACCAATTACCGATGTAAGGCGAGGTATACCTGTATATTGTTTGTTTGAATGACTTTTCATCAACAACTAGGTAGCTTCATGATCCCTTTTTTGAAAAACGTTTTATGTTTTTTTGGCAACAAATTCCTGAAAGTGGTTTTTGACTGCCTCTAGTGTACTTAATTTTTTCTATTAAAGAAATTTTGTAAAGATTGAAACAAATGGTGATTGGAGGGTGCTATGTCTACTAAATAAGGTGGGTAGGGTAAAACCTCCCATCCAAGGACAAGTAACTTTTGCCAGCTCTTCATTGACATCTAGCATTGTCCTGTTGATTAATCTGGGCATTTTTGTTTAATTGCTTCATTTAATCAATCTAACTGGAAACTAATATTTATCTGAATTAAGTGTTTCATTGTGTGCCAGAAGTTCAAAATAAGAACTTGCCTTCCAATCCCACCAAATACACAGCATAACTTTCTTAGATGTAATCTGGGGTTTTGAAGTGGATATCAGCAGCTCATCTCACTTCCCTAAATTCTTTTTCGTTTGACAGTTTTGTATAGAATCTATCTTTTCTCTCCTGTAATTATCTACTTCAACAATCACTTATTTTTGCTGCATTTTAAAAGCAAATCACCTACTGAGACACTGTCCAGCAAATGTTTTTCTGTTAACTTGTGCAATATCCAAACATTGGAGCAACTGAAGATGTTTTAAATGTTCACAGACAGTACTGTTTAATATTTTTACGATTTCAGCAATCTCTTGAGTACTGTAACATGGACTATTAGCAACTGTCTTTATCTAATTGTTATCAATAGCAGACAGTCTTCCAGAGTGCTCCACATCTTCCAGAGAAATATTAACAGCTTTGAAATGAGAAAACCATTTACATACCATGCTTACACTAACAGCATCATCTCCATTAACAGCACATATCTTTTTTTTTTTGGGGGTGTGTGTGCAGCATTTTTATCCTTGCAATAGTAGAAAAGCATTAATTGTCAGAAATGCATTTTCTTGTCCTCCATCTTTCAACTGTTACTGAACAAATACAACCTGATTAACTTCTACACTTTTTCTTTCAAATAACAATTAAAAACGACACACGTTTTTACACGGGATGCAAAAACAATGAAACATATGAAAATCAGATAATCTTGTTAATAGCACTATTTGTCAAAAACTCTATAAACTTTCCAAATAATCCAAATATTTTATTAATTAATGAAAATAACACAATAACATTGATTATAAGGATTATTTCAATCAGATGTCCCATTATAAGTAATATAGAACAGTTGTAATTTTCTGAAAACAAAAAAAAATTGAAGTAATACCTTAAATTTATATAAGTGTTAATGTATTAAGGCAGTCAGATAAAAAATTGTATTGGCAGATGTCAAAAATTACTAACAAAAATTTATATTTAAAATAAAATAAAATTCAAAAATTCAATTCATATTTTATCTTCATAAAATGTCAAACTAGAAGCCTATAAGAATATGAAACAATTAAATTAACTGTATTATTTAATATAAATTTATAAATTAAATTAAATCAATAACTGAAAAGAACATGACAGAAAGAAAAGCAGTAATAATTGACTCAGTTCAAACTACAGGCAGTAATGAATCAAGTGTAACAGATATCACAAATCATTCAATTCCAATTCTTCTTGTTTTAGAAACATTAGCAAGATTGCGGCAGACGTTTTCAATGTGAAAAAGTGTACATCGGATGTTCAGCACTGCCTTCCTGTAAGTCTAGAAGTTTGACAATGGTGTTTGGAAGTCAGTGGAATCATGCTCGACGTTCCAAACATCATTGTCAAAATTTCTAGACTCACAGGAAGACAGCGCTGAATGTCCGACATACACATTTTTGCATTGAAAACTTCAACTGCAACCTCGCTATTATCTATTAAGTCTATTTAATAGACTGTCAAATGATGAGCTTTTAAATTCGTGGAGATCATGCTAAACACTAATACAGGTTCAAGTCTGCCATCAGAGAATACAGAAAATTTTAATAAAAGTATTAAAAAATGAACCATAAAGCATGGTATAAAATAAAATGCTTTATCAGAACTATTGACCCTTTTTCAATATTATAGTATTAGAAATTTATCAAAAACTACAAGGACTATAGCACAATTATTTAAGATGATTGTTTGGTTATGTTTCTATAACTATAAGGACTCTTTTGAACATTTCTTGCAACACAACCATTCCAATAAATAGTGGAGATTACTTATTACTTATATTACTTTATACATTACAAAGTTTAAGTAATTTACACTTATCTACCAACTTAGTAGGGTTTTTTTAAATACATTTTGTACATCTCAAAAAGTTTAAATAATCAATTATGAGCAAGGTTGCAGCTGAAGTTTTCATCTCTAAAACATGAATGTCGAACATTGCTTACAAGATAGCAGTGCTCGATGTTCAATTTTCACATTTTAGAGATGAAAACTTCAGCCGCAACCTTGCTATGACCTATTTTAGTAAAGTTAAATTTTTTTTAAATTTGTAAATCACAAAATCACTTGTCACAAATATAAAAGGTCATACAGGATATTTTGAGTGTCCAAAATGCACTGCTGAAGGAGATTACATTAATGGTAGAATTTGTTTTCAGAGATAGATTCAAATTTAATGACAAACAACAGTTTCTGACAAAAGTAGAGGAGAAACATTGTGTGTCTTATTTATAAAAATTTGAAGAATTTGAATGAAAATATCAAATGGTTACAGACATTTAGAATTTTTGGAGTTGTAAAGAAAATATATTTATTATCAAAAGGGAATTTAGTTTATTGATTATCTTCTAAAAAAGTTAATGTGATATTTTCTGCACTTGAAGTACACATTTCAAAAGAATTTTGGCAAAAATCTCAAAATTTAGAAGAACTAGATCATTGGAAGTCTACTGAATACAGACAGTTTTTGTTACATTCTGGACCAGTAATTCTAAAGAAAATGGTTAATCTCCAAATATACATAAATTTCATGATTTTACATAAGTTTTTAGTACTAGTGAGATGGTAAATGTTATTTACTGTGAGAAACTTCTAGAATTTCTACAAAATCCTTCAAAACTATGCTTGCTGAGTACCAATATCTTAAATAGTTCACAATTTATAAATTGAAAGTTGTATAGTTCCCAATTTTATAGCTTTGTCTTGAAAAATTTCATTCATAAACAAAAATTATTTAGTATACATACGAGGATAGAAACAGTATATATTTAAGTATACAGAAAGAATATAATAATAAAATAAACACATCGTCAGATGGCATTAAAATCCTTTTTTATAACACAGGTACTTTCAATGATACAAAATCATCATCATCAGACTAATGAACATCTCAAATTTGGAACAGAATATCATTATGTGCAGTATAAAATTCTCAACATTTAAAATTTACAACAGAATTCAATGCTTGAGTGAATGTTGTCTTTAGGCTTTTATGTAAAAAATGTGTGATAACTCCTGTGACAGAGAGAACTAACTATAGGTATGGTATGGACTTTATTCATTTGCCATAAGCATTTTATTTCTTGAGCGAGTTCAGTATATTTACTTAATTTTTCTCTGTAGTTGTTTTGTAGATTATGTGTATTTGGTATAACAATGTTAATGATATAGGTAGTTTTATGCACTTTGTCAATGAGGATAATGTCCAGTCTATCTGTTATAATTGCTCTGATTATTATTATTAATAGTATTAGTATCTTCATCATCATCATTTACATGATTTTTGTTCCTGTATGTAACAATAATTAAATAAAATAAATTTTAAGATGTTAAACTAATTTTTGTTTGTAAGTAAATATAATGCACAAAGAGTTTAGAAGGCAATTCCATTTCTGATCATATATGTAGAATTTTAAGATTGCTGATGAGTAATAAAATTGCAAATAGTACAACTGGTTTGGAGTTAGAAAGAAAAAAACAATTCTCTAGTTTGAAAATATCAGATGAAATTGTTGGTAAGTCCAATAAATAGCATTATAAATCAAAATTTTTCATTTGAATTATTACATTTAATGCAGCTACTGTTGAACATTTAACACATGCGTTCACTATAATTTTTTTAGATGCTATTGTTGATAGCAGTAAAGGCAGTGTTTACAAGTACACAAGTAAAGCATGACTGCAACATGTACAGGAAAAAAAAACTGTATAAGAACAAATTATAAAAACACAATTTTCCATTTACAGTAGAGGAGAATGTGGTATTATGGAACCCCATTTTCATTTTAGTGAATTGTAAACAAGGTATCATAACTACACCCACATTTTTTGTGCAGAAAGTACTGGTAACTATTAAACTAAATGTTCCTAATTGGATTTTTCGCTAGTGTAACTGTAAGTATGGTTTTTGAAGGCTTTTGTACAAAAAGTCAGAAAGTTGCTTTAATGTATCCAAAAACAAATAGAAAAGTACAAATAATGTTAAATAATTACAAAATTATTTACTCCAATGTATTTTATCGCAAAAATGCTTTTATAATAGAAAAATATGACCTCCATCAACAATATATATTCCAGCAGCTCTTTTTCGATATTCTCAGGAAGAATTGGCTTTCTACCTAGTGTCTTTTTCACAAATTGCTCTGAACAAATGTCTGCTTGCAAATAGAGAGTTTGGAGGAGTTGGGTTCCATATTAAAAGCACCAATGGGGTCCATATTAAAAGCACCAATGGAATCGCCATCTTGAATTAACTTAGGTCTGCCAAGACCAAATTTTAAAAAACGTGAACATCACACAGATTAATATGTACCCCTAAATCTCTGGAACGGAATACATGCACCAGTGAACCTACAACTATACGATTTATATTTTAAAAATAATTAAATTCACTTATCATTCAAAACTTTTGAATTTTGAAAAACACAAATTTGCTGATTCATTACAGACAACTGTTTAACTGAAGTGAAACAGGTTTTTCCCTTGCTATGGATGTCTGCCTAGTTCAGTTCAGCCATAATCCGTTACAGTTCGCCTTTATTATCAGTTGGAAATGGAGTGGTTCCATAATACCCGCAGTGTTCCATAACACCACCTTTTCCTCTATTATTAAGGATAATCTTTTACTATATTTTCTGTAAAAATGAATGTTTTTGTATATTTTTATTACCAATTGTGGATACTTGTTCGTGCATAATTAATCACTACAAACAAAGTCACATATAATAAAAGATTAAAATTTATTACATACATGAATTATGGTGTGACTGTACAAGTTAAACACGGGAGCGATAATACATGGGTCTGGAGCTAGGTCTGAATCCAAAAGGAATATGATGTCATAGGTCAGGTTGCCAGGTCTGTCCAGTTCAGGGGTTCCTCCTTGTGGCAATTTTGGGATTTATCACCAAAGCTGTCGCCACAGTACTCCCCCCCAGTGCCATAGGTACGAAGTTAAAGGTACCGGGGGTTGAACCTGACTCTTCTTCCAGAACGTGTCATCGTCGTCGTGTTGGTAGGCACAGAGTTATTAGGAGTGTTTATCCTTGGTCGCTCTGGGGGGTCTGGATGTGTTGTCGTGGACGAGTTTGACAATGTGCTGGCGTTCTCGCTGTCCAGAAATGTCGATCGATTTGTCGTTTTTCCATTGACTAAGATCTTGAAGTGCTTGGGTGTCCACACGGTAACTGGGAAGGGTCCATCGTAAGGGGAGGTCAGAGAAGTTTTATGGCCTTCTTTTCGCACAAACACGTGGGAGCAGGTGTCGAGTGCTGGATGGACAAAGTGTGAAGGTTTTACATGTGCAGATGTTGGAGTCGGCGTAAGCGACTGCATCATGGACCGTAGGTGATGGAGGAAGGATGATGGGTCTGCTGGCGGTTCCTGCGAAGGATGGATGGAAGAACTCTGCCGGGAGACGAAGGGTTGTGCCATACACCATCTCGGCACAAGTACCATTGATGTCTTCTTTTAACACTGATCGAAGGCCGAGAAGGATGATTGGGAGAGAGTCCATCCAGTGTTGTTCGTGGCATCTGAGAGCCTGTTTTAGTGAATGATGGAATTGTTCAACTAAACCATTGGCTGATGGATGGTATGGTGTTGTACGTATGTGTTGGATGCCCAACATTGTTGTCAGTGAGGTGAACAGATGAGACTGGAATTGTCGGCCTTGATTGGTTGTGATGATGGAGGGAACACCAAATCTGAAGATCCAATGGGAGACAAAAGTGCGAGCGACTGTTTCAGCAGAGATGTCGTGGAGAAGAACAGCTTCCAGCCACCTCATGAATCTATCTATGCAGGTGAGTAGACAGGTAGATCTATTTGAAGGTGGGAGTGGTCCGACGAGGTCGAGATGCACATGTGAAAACCAATTGGATGGAAGGTCGAATCTCTGAAGAGGGCTGTTAGTGTGCTGATTCACTTTGGACCGTTGGCAGTTAATGCAGGAATGGGTCCAGTTGGCGATGTCTTTCTGCATCGAAGGCCACACGAAATGTTCTTGGACAAGATGCCTCATTGCATGAATTCCTGGATGGGCCAGATTGTGCATGGAAGAGAAGATTTGACGGCAAAATTGGAATGGTATATATGGGTGAACTTTGCTGTCTTTGGTGTTGCAATATAGCTGTAGTGACGGGCTGATTCAAAGTGGCTGTAGCATGAGTGCTGTTTTATTGTCCGTGAGGAGTGTGGTTAGCTCGTTGTCGTTTGCTTCAGCTTCTGCGATGGCAGTAAAGTCTGCCACAGGAAGTCAAATCTCGTTGATCTGAGAGAGTGTGTCTGCTATGATGTTGTTCGAGCCAGTGACATGCCTGATGTTGGTGCTGAAGTGTGCAATGTAATCGAGATGTCGCAGCTGATGTGGGGAGCAAGATTCTGGTTTTTGGCAAAAAGTGAAGGTGAGATGACAAGATCCGTAAAGATGACAAGGTATCGACCTTCAATGGTATGGCGGAAGTGTTTTATCGCGGAGTATATAGCCAGCAGCTCCCTGTTGTAGGTGCTGTACTTTATTTCGCTAGGCGTTAGCTTCCGTTAAAAGAAGGCTAGTGGATGAGTTCCTTCGGCAGTGTGGGTTTGGAGTACAGCACAGATGGCGACATTAGATGTGTCTACCATTAGGGAGAGATTGTCGTGTGACGAATAGTATGCTAGGATCGTTGCATTTGAGAGATCTTGGTTGAAGGACTTTAGAGCAGATTCGTTTCAGGAGATGATGCGTTTATCATTTTTTTTGGAGTCCTTAAGAAATTTGAGTAGTGGGGCCTGAGTTTGGGCTGCATTTGGCAAAAAACATCTATAAAAATTGAGCATGGCTAAGAAGTGACGGAGCTCAGCTACAGTTTTTGGTTGAGAAAAATCGTTGATGGCCTTGGTTTTTGATGGCAAAGGTTTTACTCTGGACGATGTAATCATGCAGCCAAGGAATGAAACTGCAGATTTTCTGAGGATGCATTTGGATGGATTTAGTTTTAGGCTATGGTCTTGCAAGCGGAGGAACGTTTGGTGGAGATGGTCTGTGTGTTCGTCCACATCTTTGGACGCGACCAATATATCGTCAAAATACAGGATGCAGAAGTCGAGGCCAAGTAGGACTTGGTGGATGTATCGCTGGAGGGTTTGACCAGCATTTTGTAGGCCGAAAGGCCTATAGACGTATTCGAACAAGCCAAATGGAGTTGTAATGGCTGTTTTTGGAATGTCCTCAGGGAAGACCGGTATTTGGTGATAGGCGCGGGTTAGATCCAGGGTGGAAAAAATGGTTTTGCCTTCTAGGAGTTGAGTACAGTCCTGTATATGAGGAACAGGGTAGCGGTCAGGGACGGTTACAGCGTTGAGACTACGGTAGTCGCCGCACGGTCGCCACTGGCCATTTGCCTTCTTGACCATGTGTAGTGGGCTGGCCCAGGGGCTTTTGGATGGTCTGATGATGCCTTGGGACATTAAGAACCGAAATTCTTCCTGTGCTGCTCGGAGCGTATGTGGTGGTAACCGTCTGGGTTTTGAGAAGACAGGTGGTCCTTTAGTCTCGATGTGATGAAAGGTGGTTGGCGTTTTCTTGGTTTCGGGGATTATCGACGGATTTGTGATGGTAGTGAACTCGGCCATGATACGGTGGTAGGGAGAGTCATTAGTCACAGCGGTGATGTTAGTGACAGTTGTAGGTCGGTTCTGCCAACAACCAGGAGACTTTAGTTGCGTGACTCCATCAATTAGTCGATTGTTTTTAACGTCCACCAGTAGGTTGAATTTAGTTAAGAAGTCGATTCCTATGACGGGTTGGGTTACGTCGGCGATTACAAATAACCACGAAAAATTCCGCTTTAAGTTAAAGTTGAGTGTTAGTAATTTTGTTCCGTAAGTTGAAATAGGCATTCCGTTTGCAGCAAAGAGGACTAGCTTGTCGGATTTGCATAAATACGTGTTAGAACTTTTTGGGATAACGGAGATGTCGGCGCCTGTGTCAATTAGGAATTTGTATTTCGTAGTAAGGTCAGGCATGGTGATTCGATTGATGTGGCGGGTAGGCTACTGGCCGTAAGCGTCCGCCTAGTCAGTTTTCCGCCAGTCGGAAGGAGCAAGGGGCTTTGCATTTTCTCGCCTGCTCCCCAAAGGTAGCATGATAGTAACACATTCATGATAGTAACCCCTGCCGTTGTGGGGGGTGCTGTGCTGTTGATTCTTCCGTGATTTGCTGCAGCGCCTCCTGTTGTTGGGAGGGTATTCAGAATGTGTGAAGCAGCGGCATTGGTTGTTGATAGATATGGTGAGGTTCTTCACCTGCTGGGCTAATTCTGCAACCTGGTTCTTCAAGGTGGAGATAGTGGCAAGGTCATGTTCGACCGTTTGAATGCAAGCGGAGGAGATGAATTCCATTATCTTGTCGGCCATGGTGGCCTGTTGTTGGAGTTTTTCCTTAGATACGGCTAAAATGGCCTGTACGTTGTGAGGTAATCTCGACAGCCAGAGAGATTGTAGCAGATCTTCGCTGAAATAGTTTCCGGTCAAATCGTGCATCCGTGATAATAGGAAGGATGGACGTTGGTCTCCCAGTTCCAACCCTTGAAGAAGCGTTCTGATTTTGGAGGTCTCGCTCTCTGAATAGATGTCAATGAGACGAGCCTTTAGCATGGAAAATTTATTCTGGTTGGGCGGGTTGAGGATTAGGTCCTGCACCAAATTTAAAATTTCCGGCTCTATTGCAGCAACGACGTGTTTAAATTTGGTGTCATCGACGGTTATGTTATTTATCGAAAACTGTGCTTCCAACTGAGCAAACCATAAGTTAGGGTTGCCCTTCCAGAAGGGTGGGGGTCTGATCGCAACGTGTGCTATGTGACGGTGATCGTCATTAATTTCTGCCTCAGCCATGATGATTTTTTTTTTTTACGTAGTTGTGGCAGTGCGGAGGTAGATATCATTAAAAGATGCGTTGTGTGCGCAGTTCAGCACATGGGGAAAGGACAAAGAACAATGGCATGTAAAGGCACGTGGCGCGAGAACAAAGAAGGGTAGCACGTGGTGTACTATACCTTTTCATTGAAAAAGTCGACCATTGATGAAAAATTATTCGTGGTTACACGTTTCGAAGGTCTAGCTGTATGAGTTGGCAGTTCCAGAAAAAATGAAAGTCCAACGTTTGTATCCGATATGAATGGATGGAATTTTCATGTCACACGGTAGAGTCTTTCGTCAGGTAGAGGAACCATAAAACATATATCACATTCGGCTCACCAGTTTGTGGATACTTGTTTGTGCATAATTAATCACTACAAACAAGGTCACATATAATAAAAGATTAAAATTTATTACATACATGAATTATGGTGCGACTGTACAAGTTAAACACGGGAGCGATAATACATGCGTCTGGAGCGAGGTCCAAATCCAAAAGGAATGTGATGTCTTAGGTCAGGTTGTCAGGTCTGTTCAGTTCAGGGGTTCCTCCTTGTGGCAACTTTGGGATTTATCACCAAAGCTGTCGCCACATCAATACAAACCTACAATGTGCTCTATAAAGTTGCAACTTAATGTCCAAAAAATAAAAATATCCTGATGTGAATAATGAAATTTCTTATATATCTCTAAGTATCAAATATTATATGGACTAAAAGTATGAAGTGAAGATGGGTATAGTAACCTGAAAGTACTTCGGAGAAGTCATTAGTTTTTGATATTAAGAAATATTCCGATAAAGTAATTAAAAGCAAATAATAATACAAAGTTGAAATCAACATTATGACCTAATGATACTGGTTAGATAAAATAAATTGATTTGATTGATGATGACGATGATTAGAACTGCAATGAGAAGAAGATTCTTATTCAAGTATAAGAGGAACAAAGTATTTCCCCCTAAGTGTATTATGAATGTTAAGCTTCCTGAAGATTGTAAAGTCATTAGAACCAAAACTTAGGAGGCTTTGTTTAGAGAAACTGATTAGCATCACAAAGCAAAGGATGATTACACTTTGTAAAGCCCAAGTTAGTGTCAAAGCATTTATATCAGAAAAAGTAACATTCTAGCCTGTCTCTACAGGATAAAAGGGTGAAACCTGGCCCTGCTTATATACTACTACTCCAGAGCAGCCATTGAAAGCATGACACTTATTACATTATACAGTTTAGAGGGTACCGTCACAAATGTTAAAACATTGTTGTTCTATTTCGTTTCATTTGTAGATGTAATTATAAAATAAGTGAAATCTACCAAAAAAAGAAAACAGAGGGAACCTTCTAACCTTTGTATGTTCAAGATACAAATGCCTATCAAATAATAAAATTTTTTTCACTTCATTCCTGTTTTATTAAATAGATGATAATAAATGTTAAAATAAACTCATAAAAAATGAAATAAATAATTTTAATGTCCATATTATCAAACAAAATGGATTGTACAGGAGACTCAGACTATACAAGCCAATCTTTATATCACTGATATTTAGATACCCAAGCCATTGATGCTTGTTATGCATCTCACTGGTATAAAAGATGATAATTTTGTGTTATATTAAAATATAATTGTATTCCAACCACTAGGCAGAGCAAAGGAGTCATGATGGAATAAAGTGTATTTCGTACTAACTGCTTTTAATTTGTAAATTCTTTCAGTGGATATATACAACAGTGCTACCTTGTAAAAATGTCACTTTCTCCCTCCTCTATATTCAATAATTTCTCAGGGAGCATCTCTATTATGTATAGAAAATCCTTTTCTTTGCTATCAAGATGACAGAACTATGTTGGCAAGCAACTGTTTCAAATTCTTGCTTGAATGTTATGCAGTATCCATGTTGTTATTTTTAGTACTGAGATTATAAGTTGTTTCTTAAATCTGGATGACTATAATATCTTGTAGCTTAATTGTGTTTTTACAGTTTTTGACATGCAAACATATGCAGACTGATCCAGTTCCAATATATTTTAATGCATGTTTTTCTGCAGTTTGTATTTCTTTGTACAGGTCTTAATTTATCTTCATAAAATTTGCACCATTACTACACATGTACAGTGGTTCTGTTATCAAGACAACATTCTGTTGAGTTAAGAGATTGTGCTGCCAGCACTGTGACCACCATTACATATTGAAATTTAAACATTGCTCCCCTTTAAATTTCTTTCCTTCTGTATTTGACTGCATGGTGACCAGATTTACCACAATTATATCAAGTCCCAGTAAACTGCAATGGGAGATGGCCTTTTTCTTTCAAATACTAATATTAACAGATATTTCTCCTTTGTTCTAATCCTATCAGCAATGCATTTTATTTGTCTGTATATTAGTGTTTCTCTTTCTATCTTGCTTCTTCATCAATTAATTTTATTTTTAACAATTTTGGCTTGGGTATGTTGTCTACTGTAGGTCTTATGATTTAATGTTACACTCTGCTACCATGTTATCTCCTATTTTATTTTGTAAGTGTATAATTATATACATATATTGCTCTCCTGTAACTTGTATTCATGTACCCTATCCCCAGCTATGCCTAGCGGTGCTGGTTATGTACGCATATGTGCTTTAATAAAATAACTGAACTGAACTGAACTGGGTATGTTGTCTCTGGACTCAACAGCAACTTGAAATGTCTCATATTCATCAGGCATGAATTTAGTAACATTATTGAATATAACTCATTTGGTATTGAGATACCTGCTTCTTCCAATTATTTTGCCTTTTCCATAAATCCATTCATATGCCCTACCATCATGTCTTTGGATCCCTTTTTCATTTGGTAAAACTGTCTCTTTTATTGATCCTTTCAATTTATATAGTTTCTCTAGTTTGTCCTATACTTCTTTAGACATTTGAACTTACTTTATGAGGCCAAGTAAATCTAGTGCTAGCACTTTTTCATCTCTTGACATCCAATCCATTGAGCAGGATCATCATTTGGTTTTGGTATAGATACATATGGCCAAAGATCATCACAGATAAGTGTGCTGTGCATCTGTAGCTTCTATGATTCCTAGTTACCATCTTCAAGTCTGTACATGTGCTGCATGCCAATGCTATTCATGGCTTCATATAATCCACATTTCTTTAATTTAAATAAATATATTACTTACTTGGTTCTTCAATTAGTTCTTCATTTGATATGTTCCAATTGCGAGAGCCTGGATGGAAATCAATTTTGTGGGTCTGAATGTTGGCAATCAATTGAGATATTAAAGATCTCGGCTTATAGAAAGGTATAAAGTAAGATTTAAAGGTCTTGACTGAACAAATAAAATTTTTTTATAAAAAATTAAAAACAAAAGATGAATTGTGTGGAAAAAACCAAAGTTGAGGGAAATGTAGTTAGAGAGGAACTGTGTTTAGTCATGAAATTGATCTCGCCCGCATCCTCCAAAAGGTTTCAAATTGTCACAAGGTGACGAGGGGAGGTCAATCAAAGGGCAGAATCAGAGGTAAAACATAAAAATGCGCAATTCAGGGACATGAAGTTCTTGGTTCGTAGTGCTCCACTCCAGAAATTTAGTGATTCTGCAGATCATCAATGAAGGATTTTTTGACATCCTGGGATTTACCTTTGCTCTCCCATGTCATCCTGATTCACCCAGGTCCACCCATTCGCTGGAGGAAATCACTCAAAGCCGTACCAGGCACTCCAGGGCTGTTGATCTTCACACTCATTTGCAGGAAGGAGAAAAACAACAGATCGAACATTTGGACCTTTTGTGCAGACTTGTTTCCCACTCCTTGAGCTGTGTTATGCCTTATTATAAGAATTGTTGTAAGAGAAATTTTTATAATTTATTAAATGGATTAATGATGGAAAGCATGTCTCAGAGGGTCTTTTATGCTCACACATGATAGTCGTGACCTTTTGACAGTCCTGATTAACATACCCAGTCAGCCAACCTTACACAATCAACCACACTTTTCTACCATGTCAGGACAAGAATGGATTGGGCTGAGCTGAGAATTAGATTAAACAACAATTTAACACATATATATTGCAGCTTATTCTACAATATAAAAAGGAAGGAGAGAGAACAAAAAAGGATGAGGTCAAAAAACAGCAGAATGTCAAGTTCCTGTGTGATGGGAGTTCTGTGCACCACACAGACTCAGCAATGTCATGATGTCATGTTCAAACAGTTTAAACAGGGCAGTATTCTGGTCACCGTCTCTGGTCTCTAGTCTCTCACAAGCTGGTCGCTGATTGGCTAATCCAAATGATTAGTCAATCATCGACTGGCTTGTGAGAGACAAGAGACCAGAAACAGTGACCAGAATATGGCCCCAGGAAAACAGGAAGTGATGTTGAGAACTAAAGGCAGTTTTCATGTAATGCCTGCCTTGAGTCTAATATTCAATGGTCAGAGGGTAGCTTCAATGTACTCATGGTGCCACTTAATCTCTTATCAAAAATACGAATTGTGTAAATGCCAGATAGTGAAGATTTTTTACATCTTTATAATTTCTCAGTAAGAAAAAACTGCTGGCTAAACTCATGGATGCCTCTTACAAGAGACAGAAGGATTCATAATTGCCATACAAGAGAAGTCATAAATAAAAGAAATTAAGAAAGCACATCTTAAAAGACGTTAACACTCATAGAAGACACCTGTAGGAAATGTCACATCATGCACAAAACTATGCCACACATAACACTGGGTTGCAAGCTTTTAAGACAAACAGACAACTTACATTAATGTAACTAAATTGCAAATATAATACAGTTCAACCTATCTTTCTCAAATATGCTTCCCTTGAAAACCTCTTTATCTCAAAATTTATTTCTTTCCCTGCATTTTCAACTTAAATTCAATATATTTTCCATGTTTATCTCAATAATTTTCTCCTAAAATCTCTATATCTCAAATTATGAACTGAAGTGTCAATTACAAATTCAAAGCTCAGCTACATTTTGTAAATTGTAGTTGAGAAACATCTTTTGCAATAAACTATATATTGTAGTTTCAATTAATGCTGCTTTTATCTGATTGGCTATGAGTTTGGCTTGAGTTTTATTAACTTTGAGTATTATGCCAACAGTCTTTTCTTGTACAGGTGTTGTACCACAAATATCACACAAAATTCTTGAAGCATTAGGACTTCACAACGGCACATCCATCGCTACAAAAGGTTACCATACTGAACACATGTCACATTGTCAGGAAATTTTTAAACATAGATACATACACAAACAGCACACATAAACAAAATATTTGTTTTCTGTAATTTGTCTTGACTTTAGTCTGGCATAACATTAAGTACAAGTATATATGCAGCATGAAAAAACATTCCAATAACAACTTGTTTAATTAAACAGTAGCATTTTTATTTGAGACTTGACTAGGTAGAGGATACCTATAGTCATTTGGGATATCATTTTCCTATGGGAGATCACAACATTACATATAAGAAGCAGTGAAATTTTTTAGCTGTTTTTTTTTTTGAACAAAAGCTGCAGCTTATATGCTGTAAAATATGGTAAGTAATTTGATGAAAAAATGCAATTTACAACATATCTTCTAACAATTTATAGTTTTAGAATTATCAAAATTTAGGAAAGATTCATTTTAGGAATTGTATGATTTACTATATACAGTACTATTTTAAATTTCTGAAACATTTAATGAATACTGAATTATAAAAAACCATGTTTAGAAAATGGAAATATTAAAGCAAGGAGCTATCTGCTGTATATTACTTAAAAAGACAATATTTTATTCAGCCAAATCTATTAGAACTGTTTTGAAGATTAATTTCTTTTTTACTAACTTTTATTTACCATAATTAATTCATAAAATTTGGTCTAGAGGTGAGTGAAGCTGCCATCTTGTGCCAACTTTATTAGTTTTTGGTTTCAAAATTATTTATGTATAACCTGCAAAAACTACTAGAATACATAGTTTGCACTTGCTTTCAAATGATTTTAAAATACAGATAACCTATGCAAGAAGTTACAGTGATCATTTTAAAGATATATAGGTAAAAGATTGATATAGAGCATGATTTAAATTTGTGACCTTTACAAACTAGATTAATGCATTATCATTTATTTTATCTGACGTGAGATTCAAGTCGATATATATATATAAATAATTATTTATATGTCAAAGACTTAGGATATTTTATATATTTAAATGATAGAATAACTTAAATTATAACAATCTACATTAATTAGAATACATTACCAATTGGATAAGATTATATAAAACATCCAACAAAACCAAAAGTCCAGTTTAAAAACGTAAATTTAACGTAAAACAACTTTTGATTGTCCATTAATCAAGTGGAAGCTATGAAAACACAACCATTCGCATTAGCTATTGATAATAGTAATGATCAAAAGACATTGAAAATGAACTAGTAAGTGTTAGATTATATGACATCAACAGTGAGAACACACAATCCAAATTTCTGGATGTGTCACCACCTGGATGAGTTCACTTAATTGTATTATAAAAAATACACAAAAAATAATTTTCAATCTAATACGACTTGTTGAGAATAAAATTCTTTAAACTTTAAAATAATGTAGTACAGTAGAGCCTCGATTATCCGACTCAATTGGGGACTGGGGTTGGTCGGATAATTGAAAAGTCGGATAACCGAAAAGTATGAAAAAATCCATTACTAGTGTAGTATATTATTATATCCCATGTAATTAGTATATTAGTATATCNAATGGCATTTTTAAAATTATAATAATGCATTAATGCAAATAATTAAATTTGAAGGAATTATTAAGAATAATTTTTTTTTCCCAAAACAGTTTTCCATGCAAAACAAATGACATAAAATCTCATTAGTAAAACTCAGTAATGAGTCTTACTAATGAGAGTTTTAAGATGAGAAATTTTAATACTCAATATTAAGATCACATTCTCATTATTAAGATGGGTGTGCAAGTACACACAGCAAGTACTGATTGGATGATACATTGGATACAGAAATGCATTCATTGCTTTATAAAATTTTAATGTTTTATTCATTATGGCTTGCTTACCTTCTTACTAGAGAAACTACTTCTGAAATAACTTGCTTTATACTTAGAGTATTACATTACTGTACAAACAACTAGCGCATAGCATATTTTAGATACCACTTAATTTACATATGAATCTTTGATCATAATTATCATAATTTTAGACGTTATTTATCAAAGTTATTGCTAATTTTTATTCATTAAATTTATTTTGTTACTTTTAATTTTTATTTTCATTAATTGTATCTTATTTTGTTGTTTTGAATATAACATTACATGGAATAAATTTAATGTTCTCAAACATCTATACTCTAACCTGATGATGGCTACTAAAGTAACTGAAAATATTTGTCTATTGAATTGAACTCAGTTCATCATTAACTGAACTAGCCAACTTAGACTGCTGTAAATAATAAATCTGCTATTGCCTTTGTTCTCTTCCAGTTTCTTAGAATTTCTTGCTCACCTGATAATGTAGGAAAATTAGTCTTTCATCAAAGAAAAGATGAATTCTCCTACAGAGTGTATTGGAGAGTGTATCTTCTCAAAGATAGGCTTTATGACAATATAATGTAGGTCTACCTGATTTAGATGGAGAAATCATCAATCACAATAAAATAAGCTTGTTTTTTTGCATATATCAACCAAATTTATTTGAGTACAATATAAACTAGACTAAGGATTTCAGAACAATACTCTGGTTATTGAGATTACAGTGCCCTGAAAATGTTTGTGTATAAAATACTGATGCTAGATTTTAATGCATTATTTTTTGCTGTTTTTGCACTTAAATTTTACCAGATGTTTTTTGATCTTATATAAAAAGTCTAAGTTTACAGTTTTAAATAAAATAAGAACTTTTTTAATTAATATACAAAAATTTAATTTTAGTGATTATACACCCCACTATATATATTAGAACCTGTTTAAGAAGTTCATACATGAAAGATTTTTCTTCACGAGAAGTCCAATTTTCTGGTCTCAGCATTTAAACCATGAGATGATAAGATGTGTGTTAAAATTTTCCATATAACAAGTTCCTGCATAAAAAGTTTTCCTATGTAAGAAATTCAAAAATATCAGTCCCATCAACAAAGTTTTACCCACTTAAGAATCTCCTCACCATAACTTTATTGCTTATGAAAACAATAATGTCAACTGAACTAAAATAAAAGATGAAGGGAATGCCAAGTGTTCAAATTTATTACACTACATAGTGTCTAAGCAACAAATGAAAATTACGACACTGTTTTGAATTATCAAAATAATGTTTTGATAAAGTAACTCCAGATATTCGTCACATTGTATATCAAGCACCTGTGTATGTGAGGTGGTTGCTAATTTTGCCGATTTTATTGTTTTGACCATACTTCCTATCTGGTGCTGTCCATTAACTGTTAACATGTCATATCAACATCAGACACTTAAGCACCTATTATAGTCAGTGCATCTTACTATTCTACTATGCTACACAATGTTATGTTATGTTATATTACCTCGATATTGAAATAAAATTGAATATGCAAATAAAAATTTATTTTTTTACAATTCTCTCATAAGAAGTTTTTTACAGTGGTCCTTTCAAAAACTTCTTAACAGGGTTCTACTGTATATATTTTATGAAGTTTATACTATATATTACAGGCATGGCCAACAAGTCGGTTGTGATTGCTGATCAGTTTTTGATTGATTGTATGTCATATAGCCTATTAAAACAAAAACATTTGTAATTTTAATAGGAATATTAATTTCATGTTTTCTATGGAGAAATCTTTTAACTATCTTTATGGATTAGTAACACTGTACTCTGAGATAATTTGTGGTTGTCTGTTTCTGATTGTTACACATTGAAAAGAACACATGCAGGTACTGAAAGAAATACAAAGTTGAATGTGGTTTTTTTTTACTGCTGGTCATATCTAGGTTAGGTTATTATTTTAGAAATTGTTTTGTCATGTCCTACACAGTTTGTTATGTGTAAAATGAACATGCCAGAGAGGAGCAAAATATGATTTGATGTGTACAAAAAAAAGTAAAATTTCTGTTTTATTATGATGGAAAATAAATTCTGCTGTTAAATTCTGCTCCTACATCCTACATTCACCTTTACCAAATAAATGTAACCTGGAATGTCAATGATCATACAATAAATGTATACATCTTAATGATATTTTGCAGCATAATTAATAAATTTTCCAAAAGGATAAAAATGCGGTACTTTTGATTCATGAAAGTAGATCAATAAATATAAGTTGGCCAGGCCTGATATATTTAGAAAATATTTAAACAATTAGTATGTTATAATAATAAGAATATATTGAAAAATAAAGAAAATTATGATGATCTATTGTATATTTATATTTTTAAATTTATAATATAGAGTTGATGTTTATGTCAGTTTTTAAATTAAGTAAATGTTACCTTTTTAATTTAATAATTTTACTTTCAGACACCAATAGAAACAGGAGAAAAATACACTAAAAACTTGATTCATTCCTGTTTATGCAGAAAATCTAAAGTTACCCTTGTAAAAATATCATTTGAAAAGGACATGATATGACATGACAACACTTGATACATATTTATTTCATTTTCTGTAAATCAACATATGATACAGTTTCATTACATCATTTTATGTTAAACCTTTCTTCTTTGATGCTGATTTTGAAATCATTTATTGATTATTTGATATTCTCTACCACAATTGATAGATATCAATACAAGCTTGTTACCTGCATAATTTTTGAAATTAACAATAAAATTGTATAGAATCAGTAACATTTGAAGAAGAAGGAATATTATTGCATACTATACTATACAATATAATATGCCTATTGTACATAAAATTTTACTGATAATGATCACTGGTAATTGTTTGTTACAAATACTATGGCCACTTGTTTTCTCAAGTTCAAACCATGTTATTTTTAGTCTTTCCTCAAAATATTTTCTCACTGTTTTGTTAAAAGTTCTCACTTTTCTGTTGTCTCATCAATATATCAAATAATTTAAGATAATATCAAGTCTATAAATAATACATATATAAGAATATTGAGATATTGATAAGTCAGTTTATCATAGAGTTTCCATGCATGGAAAGCTAGAACTTCTTTAAATAAGTTTCACAAAACCTTTGTACACATTTTACACAACTTTTTACATATTTGTTCTCTCAAGAAACTATAGAAAATGTGTAAAAAGGTTTTGTGAAACTTATCATAGAATTATAATTTTAAAAGCTTACAGCATTAAATAACTTCTTGAAGACATAAAAAAATTGTAATTAAAATATAGCTCAGGTTTAAAGGTTAATAAATTTAATATCTTAAATATTTCTAGCATTATCTTATTACAAAGCCATTTAAAATATCAGATATGTAGCCTATCAGAAAAAAATAGAAGATACATATAAATAATAAACTTAATGTAAATTACACACATTGTCAGATTTTCTTTTGGATTATAATTCTAGTATTTTATATCTAAATAATAAAAGTAATTTAGTCATATAATAGAATTTCAGCCCAAAACAAAATCTGGATAAAAGTTACAAAATTGGAATAAATAAATAATCAATTAACTATAACATTCATTGAAAATATAAAATATTTGATCAAACAAATTTGGGATTCCATTTTGAAAATTATTTTAAAATGGTATATTATTATTTTATGTCTCTCCTGATGCTGGAATATAATAGTTTGGAAAACATACAATATAAAATATTATTACTGACATCAGGAATTTTTCAAAGAGTTTTGAAGTTTTAATTTTNGAATGAGTGTTGCCAGCTAAAACACGTAAAAATAATATTAAAGTAGCCAAGACATAGCCAAATATTGTAGCGCCACATCACTAGCGGACATTTGAAATTTGCCAACTAGGACGGTCGGTTAATCGGGGGTCGGATAATCGAGGTTCTACTGTACTGTAATGTAAAGTAAAAGTAATGTAGTAAAAGTTAAAAATTAAAAGAGCAGCGAATCCAATTGCAGAAATACTTTTAATAAACTAATGATACCTCTAAATGCATTTCGCATTCATCTCCTCAGTAGAGTCAGTGGCTACTATACAGTTCCGGGTTTTAACAACGTTTGGTATTATGTAATGTTGTTAAAACCTGAAACTGTATAGTAGCCACTGAATCTACTAAGAAGACCATCACACACTTTTCAGTACTCATTTGATTTATCATACACCTTCTCATTTGTATTTCAAACTATTAAACTACACTCATAAATTATGCATAAAATTTTAAAAGGTAATATTTTTAAAAGATCATGTTTCAGTTCTTCTAAACTGCATTCCAATTAAATAGCCATGCATTAAATAGAAGAACAATTTTGAAAAGATAGCTGAAGATGAAGCAAAGAAGCTTCAAAAACATTTCTCAAGTAATTTGTAACAAACATCTATAAGTGGGATATTTATATTTTTAAATTTTAGATAGACAAACTCCATTCATCTGTCGGGACAATAATGACTGTTATGAACACTATTCTGGATCTTACTGCAAACAAACAAACTGCTTCTGTGAAAATTTTCATGAAAAGAGCAAATCCCATGCAAAGCCAGTGATAGATACACTTAATATATGTGTTAGTTAGTATCTCATAATATAAACTAATTTTAATCAATTTTGATTTGTTGATTTATCATGCTTTTTTTATTTCAGTCCAGTCTACTAGTTTAGAGACACGATCAGTATTTCCATGGAAAACTGTTCTTGCAGTATGTGGAGCTCTTGGAGTTGTAGCCCTTCTTTTTGTAGGTTTAAGGTGGATTTATCCTATGTAAGTATTTAATCATTTTATTGGATACAATGACAGTCTTATCTAAATATATAAAACTAGCAGACCCCGCCATGCATTGTTGTGACTCAAAATGTATCTATTATAAGTGTATAACACTTTCCCCGTGGGGAGTAATTTTTCGAAAAATTCCTGTTTAGTGTATATTCTGTTGACGTACCCTATTAAAATGCAAAAAACCGCATCTAAAATAGTATAAATAGAAGCAGAGTTCTTCATGGTAAGCCTTAATCCTGTCCATCTCCTCCAGTGGGTGGAATTTCGACATGTATATTATATAACACACATGTATTTGAATGCAACATTGTGTCAAAATTTCAAAGGAATCGGTAGGAACAAATGAACATTACATTTTTATTTATATAGATAGATATAAGATGATCTGCTTTAGTTCATCCTCACAGAAAAGCATAATGCCTCACAGAAAAGCAAACTTAGGTCGTTGTACTTGCAGAGTTAGCTCCATCTGTTGGACATAAAAGCCTTAATCCTAGATGATATGTTTTAATTTATATGAATGTTTATGGAATAATATACAGCCTATGTCCACCCTGAAGTTCTATTCTAAATATTGGTGAAAGAATTTTTGAAATCAGATGAGTAGTTTCAGAGATTACCTCCTACATCCAAACTTACAAACTTTACCTCTTTATAATATTAGTATAGATTACTTGTCCTGACTGACTGACTGATTCACCATCTCCCAGAGCAAACTGCTGAACCTAAAGAGGTGAAATTTGGTACACAGTTAGGGTACGTCATGAAAACGCACACTAAGAAGGGATTTTTTGAAATTTCTCCTGCGGGGGAGGAGAGGGAGAGGACTAAGGCTTAACCTGAAGAACAGATTCTACTGTTCTATTTTAGATGCAATTTTTTGTTTTCAACTACGTTTAGTCTTCACTAAGTACTTAGGTGTATTAAATTGATAACATTTCAGACATTATTATAAATATTTTCACATATTTTGATTTTTTAACCAAATGTTCGAAACATTTTAAATTTGAATTTGTTATTGCATATTGGTTTGATTATAGAATGATTGTAAACGTTCCAGAAAATTGATCAAATTGAAAACAGTTCATTTGATTCGCAGCAATTCTCATCATTCTCAGCAGTAGGTGTTATATAACAATTACTATGGTTGTTGAAATACTGAATATAAATGGAGTTTTCTTGCAAAATCTGCGCAGGTGAAGTCGCGGGTAACAGCTGGTTAAAAATAAATATGGTGAAGATGACAAAATGTTTGATTTTAAATGATGCAAAGAATAATTAATGTAATAATTCATATATTAATTATACAGATAGTTTTGTGATGCACTATAGATATTAATACCATGCCTTAATAAATCATCACAATCTTAGCTCAATGTGGTCCCCATTCTAAAGCTATAAAATCTAAAGACAATAAACAGTGTTCAATTACCAAATGTACTTTCTCTGTGATGCTTGTCAAAAGCAATGTGATATTATCTTTCAAGGCTGTCAAATTTGCAACAAGTTCTCAATAACCCAAACTTTTTAAGTATCTCCACAACCAAAAATCACACGAATCTAGATTAAGATCCAGGTGCAGGGATCTGAAGAACAAGATGGCAGGTGGTAGAAAACACTTAATTTATTACTGTTATTGATGAAACATTGCAGAAATTGCTATATGCAGCATCTGATTGTGCTAAAAACTGATTAACTTAAGGCAGTGGTTCCCAAAGTGTGCCCCCTAGGGTGCCACGAAATGTTATAAAATTTTTATAATTTTACTTAATTAAAAAAGTATAGGCTATTTCATTATTTCACAAATTGTACTTGTTAGAATTTGACATAGGGTGCCTTGGGAAAATGTGGATTTAGCAAGGGCACCAAGAATCAAAAAAGTTTGGGAACCATTGACTTAAGGCATTGTTGAAGTTGGAGTACAACAAAAGTGTTGAGCATTTCTCAATATTTCTGAGCTTTCACAGGTTCATTGGGACTAGCTTCTTTGAAGAAGAACAATGCAGGATAAATATGGTGAATCCACACAAGACTAACTTTAGATAAATGTAGTAAAATGCTGAAAATATGAGGGCACAAATTAAAAACCAGTTAATTTGTGCTATATTTTATGTTACTTTTAATTTTAAAATTTAAACATGAGTGATTTGTGGCATCATTTAAAAAAAAGATAGTAAATTGGTACTATGTACAAATTGTAATGTTACATTGAAATTTTCTGGTAGTACATCAGTTATGTCAAATCATCTTAAATCCAAGTATACTTTACTTAAAAGTCAGGAAAGGCAAGTAAACACATTTATAAATATAATAATGTATCTGATGATAATGATACCAATTTCATTGCTTGTTCAAAACTGTTTTTGCTAAAACTGCATTTACCAAAAATTGATTTTGCTGCCAGCATTTGTTATAAGATTAATGTATAGAGTTCTGGCAATGATCAGTTGCTGCCAACAGGAAATCTAATATAAATAACAATGCACCAACTTTCTCACTATCTTGCACAATATGCTATAGGATACACTCAACTGGCACTGCTAGAGACTGCAGAATTATCCATTAGTGTTCAACAACAACTATGGTAACATCTTTAATGATTTGTGAAGTGCTAGGTTTGCATCCTTGACTGGGTTGAACTCTCAAACATTCAATTTCCTCAAAATGAATGATAATTCTCCCAAGAGCTTGTGGATTTAATGGTCCTCGGCATAAATTCTTTTGACAGCAAAATTCCTGAATTGCCAACAAAGCACTTCCATGTTTTCATAACACAGCTTCACAAAATATTCTAGTCAGATGATAGTCATTACAGAGTGAGATTCAATAGCTTTATTCACTTTTATAGCCGGAACTTAGCTGCAGCACATATACTTATGGAAAAGAAACTGCTTTTTCATTGTCTATAGAACCAAAATTCCATGGGGTGAATTTTGGTACAAATTTTTTATTTTTATGGAAATGTATTCCACATTTCCATAAAAATGCCACAATATAATATTTGGTTGCATTTGGACTGCTAAATATCTCTAACAGAATTGAACAGGTGTATGATCACTCAGTATATAGAATACTAGCTGTTACCTGCGACTTCGCCTGTGGGGGTTTTGCAAGCAAACCCCATTTATATTCAGTATTTCAACAACCATAGTAATTGTTATATAACACCTACTGCTGAGAATGATGAGAATTGCTGCAAATCAAACAAACTGTTTTCAATTTGATCAATTTTCTGGAATGTTTACAATCATTCTATAATCGAACCAATATGCAATAACAAATTCGAATTTAAAATGTTTTGAACATTTGGTTAAAAAATCGAAATATGTGAAAATATTTATAATAATGTCTGAAATGTTATCAATTTAATACACCTAAGAACTCAATGAAGACTAAACGTAATTAAAAACAAAAACTTGCATCTAAAATAGAACAGTAGAATCCGTTCTTCAGGTTAAGCATTAATCCTTTCCCTTTCCTGCAAAGGGGAATTTTGAAAAATTCCTTCTTATTGTGCATTTTCATGATGTACCATGTACAGAATTTCACCTCTAGGTTCAGTGGTTTACTCTGGATGATGATGAATCAATCACTCAGTCAGTCAGGACAAGTAATTTTATATATTTAGATAACTGTGAAAGCTGCTTAAGTTTTTAAACTGAAAGCATACTTAGGCAAATATAATTATTTACTATATTTATTAGTTGATAATCAAAAGGAATGCTGTCACAAAATTACTTCATGATGATAATTTCATTGAGTTATCAGTGTAAATTTTATCTTTTTATAATGAATGATTAATCATTTTAGGGTTTTAAGAATTAACAGTTTATTAGTATTTCCAAACAGTCCACCATTTTATTTATCACACTACATTAAGGCTAATTTAATTAGATATAAAGTGATTTGGCTACAGGTAGATGGCCTAACTGCTTACCTCCAGCCAAATTGCTTTATATCTTATTATTAAATTAGCCTTAATGTAGCCCAATAAATAATCTGGTGGATTGTTTGGCAATATTAATTGAATCAGCTTGTTGCATACATTATTGAAACATTGTTATACTGTTAAGATTGATAAATATGTCTGTAAGTAAATCCTCTTTTTACAAAATTAGAAATTTATTTATTTCAGGATGCAGGATATGAACTGCCCAAACCACAGATCAGAATGGCAGGAGCCATCAAGAGAAGGTTCATTTTATTCTTCACACCCATCTGCTCCTAGAGAAACCACCTTACCAACACAGCAAAGAAATTATAATCATTCAGATAATACACTAGATGATAAGCCTCCACCATATGAAACAATTCAAGTAAATATTTAAAATGGAATTTTTTAAATTTTATTAACCTCTATTTAATCAATAACCTTTTAAAAACTTTAGTTGTTAGATGCTCCTCCTAAGTACGAAGATGCCTCGGCAACTCAAAACATTCGCCAGACAACCGGATGAAAAAAATTTCATTGCAAACAAAAGCAACATTTTTTTATAATCAAGATATATTATCAACATTATATATCAAATGCAAAAGTACAATGGTAGATAGTCTTTACCAAACAGATATAATTTTATGCAGATTTAATATTTTTATAAAATTATATTGGACCAAATATTTTTAATATAAAGGAAATTTATATTAAAATATTAAAAAAAGAAAATAATTTTTTTCATTGGGACTAGCTTCTTTGAAGAAGAACAATGCAGGATAAATATGGTGAATCCACACAAGACTAACTTTAGATAAATGTAGTAAAATGCTGAAAATATGAGGGCACAAATTAAAAACCAGTTAATTTGTGCTATATTTTATGTTACTTTTGATAGTTAGCCTCTCAGTCCTATTTTGTGATAAATCTGGTGTCATGAAATGGCACATTTGTTTATATGTTTATATATATATTTTTTTAAAAATAATGAATCATCAATGTAAAAAGATTTTCTTAAACCTAATATACAGATTTATGGAAATATTACAAAATACAATGTATATAGTTATTAAAAATGAAAATGCATAAAATCCAGCCAAAGATGGTCATAAAATGACCAAAAATATTACAGAATAAAGAGTAATTTTGATAATTTTCTGATCTCAGTAGTTGTTCTTTAAGTTACTTATTAAAAATTATCATAGAATATTATTATTATATTTTTGACTGGCAGTTTTCAAAAACTGATGGTTTAAGTCAACATTCAAGATATTTTTTTAAGAATAATTTTTGTCTAATATTTGAAAAGTTATATGAATAAAATTCAAAGCACATTTTTTTAAATATATAACTAGAACATTTTCAGTATAATTTTGTAAACAATTGTATTGAATTTCAATTCTCATAATAAAATATTGTTGCTAATTGTTTTTTTCTCATTTATATAGTCAATATTTTCTATAATATGAAATTAGTAGTTAGATTATCAAAATGACAATTACTTTTTGCAAAAATGTGATATTCCACTTAAATGTTACTTTATTTCTGGAGCAACTCTCAAAATTAGTTTTGAGCAAAATATCAGAACTATATTTGCATCTTTTGATTTTTTTAAAACTCATATAAATCTAAAACAAGTATTAAAAGTTTAATAATTTCAAAAGCCTTAATTTAAAATTCAAGAATTTAGAAAAATGTTTTTCCTAAAAAATTGGCTTAACTTCCAAATATTGCAATATTTGTAAAAAAGACCTATAAAAAGCAACAATGCAGAATTACTTGAGCTTAAAATCAATATTCAGCATTATTTGGATGTTTACTCAGTCTCTATGATTTTTAATCAGACTATATTGCTCGTCCAGAAAAATGGCTCAAATTGATGATTGAGTTTAGTGTTATGCTTACTAAATGATTGCACTATTTCCTTAAATATTTACCTATTGAAATTCTTAAGTACAGTACATATTTTTATATGTACAGTACTTAAATATACATTTGTGTATAAAACTAAATTTTTATGAAAAAGTTAAGTTTTAAAATATTTAAAGTTAAGTTTTTATGTTAAAAGTTAAGTATAAACTTGATGTTATTTAGTGTATTTACACTAAATTACATCAAGTTTATACAAAATATTTACAAACTAATAATTTAAGAAAGTAAAATGAAAATCAGAACATAAGATTAGAATTTCACTTTCTTAATGTTTTAATTAATTAAAAGCTATTATTTTTGGGTGATGGTCATTGCTATCGGGATGCAGTAGATGGTGAGTGCACCGCTGTTCCTATAAAATGCTAGAATGTTTTATGACATCATCACAATGTAACAAAATCATGCTGCCACTAAAGCAAGCATGAAATCCCATCTGATCTAGACATAGGTGTTAATTCTTGGATAATAGCCATATTTTCAAGTTCTTACCTGAGAACCTGGCGAGATCATGCTGCTACATTTAAAATATGCATATAACTACTTTGGAGTTGATAGTATCAATTACCTGAAAATTTAATACTTGCATCTGTTTGTGTGCTTTATAGTAGTTTACTTCATACTTGTCGTTCAATACTTCAAAATTTAAAATCAACCTTTTTTGTTATTTCAAACTACTTGAAAAATATTTGATGATTAATATGTTAGAAAAAGCTGAATTTGTCTGGGTCAGAATTCTTACCACTTAAAAATTATGGTGTATTTATTATAATTTTGGAATTATTCATTTACTTAAAATATATTTTATCATTATGATATTCTGAAGCTAGGAAGAAATCTTTTAATTATATGTATAAAATTAATCCCATATTTCTCTGATAAAATTTATTCATATTATGAATCATCCTGAATATTTGCAACAATTGAAAATGGTGCACACACAAAACTTAAAAGTTATGAAAAAATTTTAATATGATATGATGAAGCAAAATATACATTTTATACACATGGTTTTATGACACATTTGAACAAGATATTGTGGTCACATAGTCTAAACAATAGCACCATTATGGACACTTTACAAATTTAAATGGGATCGGATCGGACGTCTGACATTTGTCAGAATCAGCCAATATTCTTGGTTGCATCTGCCCTGATGGCAGCTATGAGATCTTGATTGATGAGAAAGATGAATCTAAGGCCAACAATCTGAAATTCAAAGAATTATTTTAAATAAAGCACATACTACTAGCAAATATCTACATTATACATACAATATGGTCATAATTTATGCAAGGGCTGTGTTGGCAGCTACCAAATAAAACAAAATTCTATGTGAACTTGCACTCTACCCAAGTAATCCCAGATGCCACACACTTATGTTTTTGTGTTAACTGTAAATGGTTGCATAAGTGAATTTGTTAACGTACAGTACATGCTGACTTTTTTATTATTATTCATAATTACCCATGTGCATCCAAGTGTTAGTCTAACCATTTGCCATCTATGAAAAATATGAATCCATATAGAGCAAGACCATTCTCTCACTGTGTGTGTGTGAGCACCTGATATTGTCTATGAAGAATGAAGATTCTAGATACTGAAATTGAATAAAATTTTATGGTTATATAATGGTATGTAGTAGGGATTGTATACCGGTTTACCGATAAATTGGCAAAAAAAAAACATTCAGTAAATTTACCGGTAATTCGGTAAATGAAAAATCCATACTAGAAATTTCTATGTAGAAAATATTGTGTTTATAGATATTCAAATGGACTAAAGGGACATTGAAAAAAAACAAAAAAACAGGTAAGTGTAAGCAACAATATATATCATTATTAATTTTATGTGAGATAGTTTTAGTTTAATTTTAATTTAATAACCATTCGTCCAACAAGTGTTGAATCAGAAAGGGTATTCTCGGGATCTGGTTTATTTTGTACAAAAATTAGATCAAAATTAGGAGATAAGACTATAAATAATTTAAGTTTCTTGAGAAGTTAATTTTAAAAAATGGTAATCAATAAAATGGTATTAGGTACAATATATTATTTCTGTATTATTTTATTTCTGTTTCTAAAAGTTATTATTATAGTTTGTTTAGAATAACACTTTAATTTTTATATTTTTTATATTTGATATCTTTGAAATAAAAATGTGAAATGGAAATCATAATGACATATTTTTTATCACCTTAATTTTATTTTTCAAGAAAAAAATTTACCAGTAATTTACCGGTAAACCGGTATTTTAATTTTCATTTACCGAATTACCGGTAAATGCAAAAGTCGGTACATTTACAATCCCTAGTATGTAGTGGATATACAATGCTTGTTGAATGCTTATATATGGGAAAGCATTCATTTATTATTTAAGTATATAAATATATATAAAAAATGTTATCAAAACTCAAATCATAAGCTGAAATTAATATTAAACTGCCTGATTAATGATCTCACTAAACTTAGGAATTAGGTTTTATTATTATTTATTTTGATCAGAAAATGCATAAGCATAAAAATTCTTTGCATACTTCATCTAGTCTGACTAGATGAAGTATATAAAGAATTTTTGTCACAGCTAACCTATTTAGAATTATCCTGTGGCTCTAATGTAGAACTGACATTTTCCTCACATGAAATTACATTACATTTTTGCATGGAGAGTTACCACAGTATTTATGTCTACAATTTGAAATGACTTAATTTATTCAGTATTGTCTATAATTTTTGAGATACTTCTCTCTTAGTTCTTGTGACTGTCTTCACATGGCTTTTCACTCCTTCAATAGGCTTAATACAAAATATGTAAAGTACACAAGAAATTTTAGTCTTTATGTATTTTACTGCAACTATTACATGATAAAGACAGTCTATGATAAAAAAAATATTGCAATGAACTCACATTTGTATTTGGATACTAAATTGAAAAATGAATGGAGTATTTTCAGCAAAAACTTAGATATTTCAATTTATTGCAATTATTGGTGAAACTTTAAAGTAATTTTTAATAAAAACATTTAGAGTATTATTTTCACCAACATACAGTCTATAATAGACTATGCCCTACCCTTGGGCTTCATCTACCTTAAATAAACTATATACAGAATTGGCTAAAATTTACCTTTTACTTATCAAATTTTCTTACCTTCCAATTACAGACTGCAAGAAGTTGAACATGTTCACCTAGGTTTGCAAAATTTCTAAAAATGCATTGAATATTTTGATTGAATGTATACTTTTTAATATTTTAATGGTCTGCTCCCATCCCAATATATATATACTTTCATATTCATTCTGTCAATACTAGAAATACTAATTTACACTCCATATTGTTGTCTTAATGTTACGATTAAATCTTTTAAGACACCAACCGAATGCCGTAAATTAATCGGGCTATTTTTATGCTAAAATAGCATAAAAATAGTATAAAAATAGCATAAAAATAGCCCGATTAATTTACGGCATTCGGTTGGTGTCTTACTATATTGGATATCGGGTTTGGAGATGTTTATTTATATGATTAAATCTTTTGTTACTGCTACCAGAAAGGTGCCATAAAAATCAAAGATAAACTTTACATTAATTTCACTACAGTTAAGGCTGTTTACAAAAAAAATGCTTTATTATATTTAATTGTTTTATTTATTGTGTATTTTTTTTTTTAAATTAATTTTACTGTGTCTTTTGCTTCATTGTTGTATGGGGGATGGCAACTATTGTCTGAACGACATCGCCAGTAATATTATAAAAGAATAAAAATTAACCAATGGTATTTATGATACATTAAAATATAATAAATAAATATATTGAAGATACAAAACTGTCTTCACTTTCAGTTTTAATTTTAATCAATTATATTGTGAATTATGGCATTGGCATCATTGTCAGAGGATTTTTTAAAATCCATTTTATATTTTTTTGCAGAGGCAAACCTCAAATAAAAGGTCGTCATTATAAGTGAAAATTGTTTTGAACTGTTGCTAATGATTTGTAAATGATGGAAAATGTTTTATATCTTCAATATATTTATTTATTATATTTTAATTTGATAATTTGATATTTCACTTTCTGCAATAATCAACTTTTATCAATTTTCTGAAAATTCAAGTAAACTGCAACATAATTAGTCTGGTAAACACCTAAATACAGTTTGTGTATTTCAAATAATTATGTTAGAAAAATTAATAGTCATAATTTTATCTAGAATTTTTTAAGAAAGAAAGAGAATGTAAGTGATGAGAGCAGTATGTCAGCAAATATCAAAATTAAAACATCCAAGATTTTAAAGATCCTAGTGAACCAATGACAGGTTAAACAAATTTTTAGATTTATTGCACAAAAACTGAATCAGACATTAAAATTTGATAAGTTTGTTTGTAAAGCTGCAGTCAATGACAGAATGAACTGTAGACAGAATAATCTGCTTTTGGTGTAATTTCAAAAATAAAATTTTATCACATTTTTTGTTTAATTTTCATAAAAGTAAATTGACTTAAAGCTGGTTTATAGTCCACTTCTGTTAGATGTTGCTGTTCCACTGAGAATGTGCTGCCGATCATTGAAAGATGTTCTGTTATAGTTAAGTACTTCATAGTTTATTTGACAGTTAAGAATCTGCTATACTCTATTTTGATACTCATTTACAGGTGACAAACATTATTTCTTATTCCACAATTTATGGTAGATATATTCAAAGTTAGCTGTTATTTAACACTTAATTCTTACCTATTACTCCTGGAAACAAACTGCTTCAATTTTTTCTATATATATATATATATAGAAAAAATTGCTTGTAATTTTCTTATATACAGTAGAGCCTTGATTATCCGACCCAATTGGGGACTGGGGTTGGTCGGATAATTGAAAAGTCGGATAACCGAAAAGTATGAAAAAATCCATTATTAGTGTAGTATATTATTATATCCCATGTAATTAGTATATCGCTATTAACCCACTTTGCGTTGAATTTTCATCGATGTTAAGCCTAACAAAAATTTTTTAAAATAATAATCGTTGCTATTGTATCGTTAAAAATTAGANTTGCGTGTCGCTTCGCGTTGAATTTTCGTCGATGTTAAGCCTAACGAAGACTATTGTATCGTTAAAAATTATTTTTTTGTTTTATACGAACAAAATAAATATATTGATAAATATAAAAACAATAAAAAATAATACTTCAGAAGTTAATTTAGTATCAAAAACGTAAAATATTTGAGTAGCCCAACACATAGCCAAAGATTGCAGCGCCACAGCATTGGAGAAAATTTAAATTTTCCGACAGGAATTCTTTCGGATGATTGACTTTCGGATAATTGACGCTCTACTGTATATATATATATAAATATATATATATATATATATATAAGAAAATTATAAGCAATTTGTTTCCAGGAATATATATATAAACTTCAAAATTTTTATTTTTTATACTCTTTATATCTTTTATCTCAAGTTTTATATAAAATTATATCATTTATAGCTTTGTTGTACAATTTATTGTCTGTGGCTTTAATACTCTCTATTTCACACTTGTACAAGATGAGCTGTACAAGTGTGAAATGTGTGTATTAACAGAATTCAATTATGAATATTCATTGCTTTTCATACAGGAATTAGCTCATTATTTCATTTGTTATGAACATAATAAACATGAGAAGTATTATTTTCAAAAGAATTAAATGTTATATTATTCAATTACTTTTTACTCTAAAGAAATTAACAAGAATTGGTTCATCATAAATTATTATTATGTTAAATGTAAATTTTTAAAAATTTGTTATGATCACACACATCTCAATAAAAAGAAATCCCAAAAAACAAATAATCTTGCAATTAAACATTAATTAAAAAATGCCTGGAAAATATTAATACATTACAAAATTAAACGCATAGAAGTATCACAAAAGTGTCTTCTTTTAAATCTTGTCCTTTTCACACTTTTCATTTATAGGCTACTTTTATGATACTTCTATGCATTTAATTTTGTAATGCAAATAATTTTGATTTTAATTTACAAAGTATAAAATTCAAATCATTCAAAACTTCTATTCAGATGATGATTTTTATAATCCATTATTTATTTTTTTGCAGAGGCACAACCTCAAATAAAAGGTCATCACTTTAAGTGAAAATTGTTTTGGACTGTTGCTAATGGTTTGTAAATGATAGAAAATGTTTTATATCTTCAATATATTTATTTATTATATTTTAACCTGTTAAGGAATGACACTTCATTATTAAAATGACAAAAAACTATCATATATATATGTTACTGTGAATGACCAAAATTAGAGAATGTCAATATTCTCTGGTGAATGTCAACACATACAAAATATGTCAGTGAAAGACCGAATATTTGGTTATACAGTAGAGCATCGATTATCCAACCCCTAATTAACCGTCACATCGGTTAACCGACCGTTCTAGTCGGCAAATTCAAATGTCCGCTAGTGATGTGGTGCTACAATATTTGGCTATGTCTTGGCTACTTTAATATTATTATCACGTGTTTTAGCTGGCAACACTGGCTCGACCATGAAAGGGAGCCAGTATTTAAACGAGGCTTAATTTTCTAATTTTTAACAATACGATAGCAACAATTATTATTTTAAAAAAATTTTTGTTAGGCTTAACATTGATGAAAATTCAACACAAAGTACATTAATAGCAATATTCTAATTACATGAGATATACTAATATACTATACTAATGTATTTTTTCATATTTTTCGGTTATCCGACAACCCCAGTCCCCAATTGAGTCGGATAATCGATGCTCTACTGTATTATTATACATTCGAACAATTGCTAGTGTATGTTGACAAGCACAGATAAGCTTTGGAGGAGGTTGAAACAACACCCGAGAAGCTGATGTCAACAGAGAGGCAACAGTCTGTCGCCAAATTCTTTGCCATTTCTTTCTGCTCAAATTGGTGATAAATAAATGCAATTGTAAAAGCAAGGGACTCTTGTGCAATTCAAAGTGCCATAACAGTTTAAGTTGTAGCAATAAATAAGATTGTATAATGTTAATCAGATAATTTATGTGTAAGTTTATTATTGCATTATCTTTTTTGATGATTTAGAATGTACTGTTCATTTTAGTTTCAACAGTTTATTTACATGTGCTGTTACTTAAGCTTTCTCCTATTTTGACATATTAAAAAGTTGCATTTTTGTCTTAACACAATAAAAATATTTTTATTCAACATAATATTTCTCACTACACTAGCAAATGTCGACAATTAGCATGCACTGATGGTTAAATCAGGTAATGCTGATTGTCGACATTTGTCAGTGTAGGTCAGAAATAATGATACTTAGCAAATATTTTGTACATACACCAAGCGACTACATGAATGCTGACATTCACTGGAGAATGTTGACATTTGCCAGATATCTGTCATTCACAGTTACATACAGGGTGGGCCAACAAAAATGAAACAGCAGAGTTACTGTGTTCGTCCAAGCAAATCGCTCGGACAGGTTGATTTTATTCTCAAGGGGACAACTTTTGCAATAAAGTTTTTGCAATTCTGAATACAACAGACAACAAAAAATTTTAAAAACTCATTCATTTTTTATTAACTAAACAAACATTTATTTCAAATAAAGTAACAAACATAAGAAAAAGTTATCAAGTATTCTATAAATGTTTGAATTGAGCACCACTAGTTTCCACACAATAGTATAAATTTTGCTCACAACGGTTTCTTATATTTCGGAAAGTTTTGGGTGTTATTTGAGAATACTCATCTACAATTCTTTGTCTTAATTCTTTAAGAGATCCTGGTTCGGTTGCATAGATCTTACTTTTTAAATGTCCCCAAAGAAAAAAAAAATCAAGAGGACTAAGATCTGGGGATCTAGCCGGCCATACTAAAAGACCTCTATGTCCGATCCAATGCCCAGGAAAAGCCGTGTTCAAAAACTCTGTAACTGGTCTTGCATAATGCAGGGGGGCTCCATCTTGTTGGAAAATAAGGCAGTCTTCTAAGTATCAGTCGTCATGTTCGACAATATCAACAAGTAATGGATGTACAGCATTTTCAAGTAAATTTAAATAACTTTCTCCCATTAGATTACCATCTAAGAAAATGGGGCCAAGTACTCGATATCCAAAGATTCCAACCCACACATTTAGCTTTTGTGGAGTTTAGCTACGAACTTCATGAAATATACTTGGGTTATTATCTGATCAATATCAACAATTGTGACAACTAACCATTGAGTTTTAAAAAAAACGTGCACTCGTCGGAAAAACAAATGTTAAAAAGATAATCCATGACAAGTCTTAACCTTTCTGTCATAATTTCACAAAATTGCTGTCGTCGATCAAAATCATCATCATTTAATTGGTGAACTAAATTAATTTTGTATGGATGAAACTTGTGAGCTTTGAGGATCTGGCGAATAGATGTTCTGCTAATGCTAGTCATAGCCTCCAGCTTCCTTGTACTTAAAGTTGGGTCCGCAGCAACTTGCCCTAAAATCCCAATCTCTGTCGCTTCATTTCTTACTGGATGTTCAAGTCCAGGGGGGGTGCGTTTTTTGTTAGCCACAGAACCCATTAACTGAAACTTTTGAACCAACTTCAGAACGTATTTTGCGTTACAATGTTTGTTTGGATAGCTTTGATTAAATAAATTTGCAGTAAGATGAGCATTCTTGTCATTTCTGAAATGAAAAGTTACTATTTCCACCTTTTCAGCAATTGTGTAAACCATAACAATTATGTTGTACAAAATTCACAATAAATAAATAATAATCTTAAATTCTGATTGAATCACTAGATGGTCAAGCTTAATGTGAACACTACAAAAAAGAACATCTGAAAACAGATAACACATTATCCGTCTTAATTTTATGATCGATTTTTTTTCCTTGTATATGTGGTCTAGCTTAAAAGGTTTTTTTGTTTGTTAATAGTTTGTTACTTTTTTTCCAAACTAAATGTTTGTTTAGTTAATAAAAAAATGAATGAATGTTTAAAATTTTTTGTTGTCTGTTGTATTCAGAATAGCAAAATCTTTATTGCAGAAGATGTCCCCCTTGAGAATAAAATCGACCTGTCTGAGCGATTTGCTTAGACAAACATGATAACTCTGCCGTTTCATTTTCGTTGGCCCATCCTGTATATATCTAATATAACAAACTATGTATTGATCTCTCTCTTCTCTGCTATCATATCAATTTGGTTTGGTACTTGATTGCTTCCTTGTTCTCTATTTAAGTTCATTGGTAGTAAGTATAAAATTGCTGTAGAGAACTTATCACACAAATTTATTCCTACAGTTCTACAACATATCTGGTAAATTCAAACAATAAATTACACTATGGATTACGACCATTCATTTAATGATTGTAATCCATAGTATAATTTATTGTACAGGAATGATGACGGGCAAATAACCCAAAATGCATTTCCTTTTTAAATAGTAGTCTGTATAATCAATCACTCGATGTTCCTATGCAAGTTCTTTAAAGCAATTTTGAGCTTACTTCCAACAAACAATCTGATTCATATCATCAGACAGGCAGTTAAACTTTAAATTAAAAACAAAATATATCTATAGAAATAAACCAATTTAAATTACTGAGAAAATGTTTTTCATATAGATATCTCAAAAAAAAATTAATTTCAATCTTACTTCATAATTATATATAATATATAAATATTTAAAAAAACTTACTTCTACAACAGCATTATTTTCTAATTTGTATTTATTTCCAGTTAATACTGGTTTTCCATCTACAAAAAAAGGGCGCTTTCCTTCATTTGCTATATAAAAATCACCATTATGTAACTTTATGACACCTTGCCTTCTAGATATCTTCCATGCAGGACCTTCTAGTGACAAATCTACATCGATATTAATATCTTTGGTTGCTCTACCTAAGGTAATCTGAAAAATTAATTTTATAAATAACTTATGGTAGATTTTAAAGATTAACATTTTAAAGCAATTTACTTCTCTGGATCTCATAAGATATCGTACAAGTCTTCCTCTCAAAACGGCAAGAGTTTGGTTATCAAAATCTGCAGGACTTACTCCTAAATGTTCCAGAAATACATACAATTAATTTTTTAAAATTTTATATGAAATTACTGAGTTTTACTTTTCTTACCTGTAATACTGTCAACTAATACCTGCCATTTTGGAAGTTCATTCTCTAACTGGCGGATGTCTCTCTTTGCACATCGATCAGCAATAGTTAATTCTATAAAATAAGATAATTACTATTAATTCTGCAGTTCAAAATTCCTGACAGTATTAGCAGGTTTTAAAAGAACTTTTATGGAAAGTACAATATTTTACTGATGAAAAATATCTAAAATAAAAATCCATCTTTGCTATTCACATACATCATAATACCATCAATTCTAAAAGCTTAATTTTAAGCCAACCTGATATATTCCTAAAAATCAAGTTTTTTAACTCAAAATTTTTATTTAGGCTTATACTCCCCTAATAAGTTGATCCCCAACATACACTTGGCTAGAACCAAAATGTGAGACATAGTATATAATATTTATATAGTTCTTGTATTAGAGATTTTTCAGATTTAAAAAGACAACTTATAGTGATGTGAGACCCAAGAAGCAGCAACTTCCACTAGGTGATGTGAGATCCAAGAAATAAATAGAGGACTGTATTGGTATCTTCTAATCACTTTAATATTTTTATTAGCTTGATTTTTCTCACAGCAAACAGTCGTTTGTTTTCAAATTTAACTTGATTTTTACTGGGAACATTGGGGACAACTTATACAATGCAATTTATGGTAATCAACACATTCCATATTAATTTTAAAATAAGTTTCATAATTTGCTTTTTTCAGACACAATAACGTGACTTCTTTTAAAGACTTGGCAGATTATCCATCACTTTATTTAGGTGGAATCAAAAGTTTCATAATATTTTGAAAAGAACCTTATTTTCATAATATTTGAATACTGAAAATATTTGAAAGTAGTGTAAGAAAGAAAATAACTGATTTCTGTAAAAATGAAAACAGAATTCAGTTTGATGTAAAACAGAAACTAAAATATATCAATTAAAGATATAGTTCCTCAAAAACTTTTCTCCATAAAATAATGAAACTTGAAAAAAGTTTCATTGTTTGTATGGCTTACACTACAATGTTAATGTTTTAAATCAGAGTCAATTTATTTTTAAATTATTTATTTACCATGTTCTAATGCTTCATCTGCTGGTTCCCTAGAAAATAAATTAAAATATCTCATTAATAAGATACATTTATTAATTAAAATAATTTTATTCTAATTTATATTCTTACTGTGCTTTTATTTATAGAATCCAGAATGATTAAAATTACATATCTTTAACCATGGAAATAATTAAAATTGCTAAATATAAATGAATGAAAATTAAAACAATCAAACTTCATTAGTTTTTGATGAGATCTAAATCAAAAAGGAGCAATTATTTATTTTGACATTGTCACAATGCCAAACTGCAATTTTTAATCATATTTTTAATTTATTTCATTTAAAGTATATGATCTCTGTAGTGATATCAAACCCACTCACTCCCCCCTGAGTGAGATCCATGTTTTATATATAAATATAAATCTGACAAAGTATATATGTTAATTTATTTATTGTTCTAAGAATGCTGAAGTTTAAATTTTAAACAAAAAAAGAATGTTATGAAAGAAAGAGATTTGGAATGCCGGAACGCATGAGGAGAATTCGAATGCTGGAAAGTTTAAGGGAAGGTTCGTTATTTTTTTTTTTTTTTTGGAGAATTAAAGAAATGTTTCAAATCCTTTGAAGGTTTTTCTTTTAGAAAAGGACCTGTGGTGATAGATGATCACCTACATTGGTGCAGCTAACAGGATTGGATTTATAAAAAGTGATTATGTTCCAAAACAAGAAGAGTTGATCGATAACTGAGCCGAGTGGATAGTTGAGGCATGGCACTAATTATCTGTCAGAGAAGGGATAAGTAAACCTTTGTTTCTTTACATTGTTGGAAACAAAATTTCATGATGAAATGCTAGGAGTAAAGGGAGTTAAAAGGGAATCTACAGATTGTGGTGGAAAAGCTTTGTGGCACAACAGACGAAGGTCTAAAGATATTGGAGTTAAGAGAGCTTATTATAAAAAAAATAACAAACCTTTCCTTAAACTTTCCAGCATTTGAATTCTCCTCATCTGTTCTGGTGTTCCAAATCTCTTTTTTTCATAACATTATTTTTTTGTTTAAAATTTAAACTTCAGCATTCTTAGAACAATAAATAAATTAACATATAAATATAAATATGACAAAATATATACTGTAGAGTATTCGAATTCTCCTCATGCGTTCCGGCATTCCAAATCTCTTTCTTTCATAACATTCTTTTTTTGTTTAAAATTTAAACTTCAGCATTCTTAGAACAATAAATAAATTAACATATATACTTTGTCAGATTTATATTTATATATAAAACATGGATCTCACTCAGGGGGGAGTGAGTGGGTTTGATATCACTACAGAGATCATATACTTTAAATGAAATAAATTAAAAATATGATTAAAAATTGCAGTTTGGCATTGTGACAATGTCAAAATAAATAATTGCTCCTTTTTGATTTAGATCTCATCAAAAACTAATGAAGTTTGATTGTTTTAATTTTCATTCATTTATATTTAGCAATTTTAATTATTTCCATGGTTAAAGATATGTAATTTTAATCATTCTGGATTCTATAAATAAAAGCACAGTAAGAATATAAATTAGAATAAAATTATTTTAATTAATAAATGTATCTTATTAATGAGATATTTTAATTTATTTTCTAGGGAACCAGCAGATGAAGCATTAGAACATGGTAAATAAATAATTTAAAAATAAATTGACTCTGATTTAAAACATTAACATTGTAGTGTAAGCCATACAAACAATGAAACTTTTTTCAAGTTTCATTATTTTATGGAGAAAAGTTTTTGAGGAACTATATCTTTAATTGATATATTTTAGTTTCTGTTTTACATCAAACTGAATTCTGTTTTCATTTTTACAGAAATCAGTTATTTTCTTTCTTACACTACTTTCAAATATTTTCAGTATTCAAATATTATGAAAATAAGGTTCTTTTCAAAATATTATGAAACTTTTGATTCCACCTAAATAAAGTGATGGATAATCTGCCAAGTCTTTAAAAGAAGTCACGTTATTGTGTCTGAAAAAAGCAAATTATGAAACTTATTTTAAAATTAATATGGAATGTGTTGATTACCATAAATTGCATTGTATAAGTTGTCCCCAATGTTCCCAGTAAAAATCAAGTTAAATTTGAAAACAAACGACTGTTTGCTGTGAGAAAAATCAAGCTAATAAAAATATTAAAGTGATTAGAAGATACCAATACAGTCCTCTATTTATTTCTTGGATCTCACATCACCTAGTGGAAGTTGCTGCTTCTTGGGTCTCACATCACTATAAGTTGTCTTTTTAAATCTGAAAAATCTCTAATATAAGAACTATATAAATATTATATACTATGTCTCACATTTTGGTTCTAGCCAAGTGTATGTTGGGGATCAACTTATTAGGGGAGTATAAGCCTAAATAAAAATTTTGAGTTAAAAAACTTGATTTTTAGGAATATATCAGGTTGGCTTAAAATTAAGCTTTTAGAATTGATGGTATTATGATGTATGTGAATAGCAAAGATGGATTTTTATTTTAGATATTTTTCATCAGTAAAATATTGTACTTTCCATAAAAGTTCTTTTAAAACCTGCTAATACTGTCAGGAATTTTGAACTGCAGAATTAATAGTAATTATCTTATTTTATAGAATTAACTATTGCTGATCGATGTGCAAAGAGAGACATCCGCCAGTTAGAGAATGAACTTCCAAAATGGCAGGTATTAGTTGACAGTATTACAGGTAAGAAAAGTAAAACTCAGTAATTTCATATAAAATTTTAAAAAATTAATTGTATGTATTTCTGGAACATTTAGGAGTAAGTCCTGCAGATTTTGATAACCAAACTCTTGCCGTTTTGAGAGGAAGACTTGTACGATATCTTATGAGATCCAGAGAAGTAAATTGCTTTAAAATGTTAATCTTTAAAATCTACCATAAGTTATTTATAAAATTAATTTTTCAGATTACCTTAGGTAGAGCAACCAAAGATATTAATATCGATGTAGATTTGTCACTAGAAGGTCCTGCATGGAAGATATCTAGAAGGCAAGGTGTCATAAAGTTACATAATGGTGATTTTTATATAGCAAATGAAGGAAAGCGCCCTTTTTTTGTAGATGGAAAACCAGTATTAACTGGAAATAAATACAAATTAGAAAATAATGCTGTTGTAGAAGTAAGTTTTTTTAAATATTTATATATTATATATAATTATGAAGTNATATACATTTATTGTATAGTAATTTTAGATATCTGTACAGTACAGGAAAATTCAAAAAACTTTACAACTTTGAAAGCATACAAAATTTTAAGATAGCCATGTTATCAACCTTACTTGACCAATCCACCATCTGATAAACATTTATTGAGCAAAATTCTGGACATCTGAACAGTAGTGGAATGATGTGCAATCTTGTTGAAAATGCATGCATCTGTGTGTCATTGTTATTTAATTGTAAAATGAAAAAATTTTCCAACAAATTCAGATAAATGTTACTGCTGATAAAACAAAGGTTCTGTATGTTATCTTTGCTAAGAGCACAAAACATGTTTACTTTTGCACTGTCATAAACATGTTCGACAGTTACTTATGGATTTTTTAAGCCCCAAATCCTGCAGTTACAAGTGTTTACTTTACCAATGTGATGAAATGTCGACTCATCACTGAAGATAACTCATCACTGTTGTCCAAGAATGTCTCCTCTTCGTCAGTCTCATGAAATATTTCTGTACTATGTGAGACAAATGTGATGTGTTTTGCTATAAATTAACACCCCAATTCTCTGAGTCTTTTGATTAAAATTCTATATTCTTTCAAATGTATAAAATGAACAAACTTCAATTAATAACAGCTAAATATCTTTCTGAAATGTCAGTTTCTTTTATATCTACAACTTTACCACCAGTCCTTAAAATTAACATAACTTGGTACCATTATGATAAATAAAGTATCTTCTACTGTTTTTTTTTAGGCTACTAAAATTTCTTTGTTTTAAAAAATGTTTTTGACTTCTCGAGCCATCATCAATTTAACATTTCAAAGCTTAGAGATTGTTATATTCCAAGAACAGCTTATTTAATGGAATTAAAGCCATATGGTCTGCTGAATTATTGAACTATAATAAGGCCAAGTTAATAATTAGATATGAAATAACTTGTCTAAGCCACCATTTTGTGATAATTATAATAAATTAATTTTAATTTACACTGTCTGGAAGAAAAGAATCAGTCTAGAGCAGGACTCAAACCTGAACTTCATTTACTATGTAGATGTGTTGCCAGTTATGTTACCTAAACCTGTATCAATCTTCACTTTCAGAATTGTTCATTTAGATATAACCATACAGGTTATATCTAATCCATACAGGTTTTACTCTTGACACTGACTGGGAATGACTTAAGCATCCATGGCACTCAGCCAGCTGTCATTTTTACCCAGGCATAATATAATGTGTATATAATTATATATACTTTTGATTAAAGCCATATTATCATCAGGGTATAAGGCTATAAGATAACAGCTTAATCAGCTTTTACCTAGAGGTAGGCACCTCTAGATAAAATATTTTGCATCTAATTATTAACTTAGCTTCATTGCAGCCTGATAATTTGACAGATTGTCTGGCTTTAATCAAAAACCAAGTTTGTGCAGTTGTTCATATGGAATTGAATAACAAGAACAGTTTTAAATATGTGCATGAAATAAACTAAATACAATATTTAAAGTCCTTTCAATCAACCTATAACTTATAAAAATCCTTTTTAAATCACACTGTATATTAAACATATTGGTATGTTTCTGAATCTAAGATATATTTACGGAGAACATTTCTGTTCAACAGTTTTTCTCCTTTCATTCTCTCAATGTGGCTTAATCATCGTAGAGCAGATTTCCCAATCTTTTTCAACATTCTCTTTCACTCCACATTACTTGAGCACTTGTTCATTTTTCACATAATCTCTCCCCATTATGCCACATACCCCTCTCATAAACTTCATTTCATATGCAGTAATATGACTCCTATGATTCTGCCATACCAAAGTTTCACCACCATACACACAGCCACCATAACATTACCATATACAGCCATTTGTCTCTCTTTGAACATCATTTTATACCTTGCAAATCCAAATCAAATACTTTCACAACCATACAATGTTCCATCATCATCTCACATTCGTATCTATTAGTGGTGTTCTTCAGAGCAGTTGTCCCCAACCCCCGGGCTGTGGACTGGTACCGGTCTATGGATCAAATGGTACTGGGCTGCCCAAGGAACATTAAATTACTGGTATTTCCATTTTATTTACTATGGTGTATTTCTCTCGGGTTTGTGCGACTTTAAATGGACGACGGAACAACGGAATAAACTGGACATAAGAAACACACTTCGGGTGTCATTGTCTCCTATTACACCCAGATGGAACGTCTTGTTGCAAAGAAACAAGCTCAGGATTCTCATTGATTTAGCGTTCTAGTGAGTTAAAATGTTAAATCACATTATATTCATTTTTTGGTGTAACTGTATTTTATTTTGAAGGCATGTTTAAATACAATTAAATTAAAATTTTAAATTAAATCAATCTAAAATATAAACAATCAATGTCCCCCCTCAGTGGGCCATGGTAAAATATCAAACGTTGACTGGTCCGCGGCGATAAAAAGGTTGGGGACCACTGCTTTAAAGCACATACTGGGGCATGGATGGCAATTAGCTTTCCCTTGCTTTGTTTCAACTGTCAGTATATAGCTGCCTTTCAACTTTGTATTTTAATTCTTATTTTTCGTCTTCTTTTCATTTAAATTCAGTTAGTTTAAGTTAGTATTAGTTGTAAGTTAGATTAGGAACTCTTACCTTGGTTTCTGGTTAGATTAAATTAGACTAGGGTTGTTAACATTAGTCATCTGGTTATGTTCTTCCTAGGTTATGTTAGGTTAGTTCAGTTAGTGAGTAAGTTATTGTTAAAAAAAAAATTTGGGGTCTTGCTAGCTTGTCTTCTGTCGGTCTGTTCATTTTATATAATTTGTTGTTGTGTTCTCACACAACAAACTATATACGTTTGTTTTCACACTGTCTGTCTAGCTGTTAATAGTATTGAGATTCGTGCTCAGATTCAGTTTTATGAGTATTAAGTAGATATAAGTCTTCCCACTAACAGTCACTTGGCACTAACTTCTACACTTAGCTATTCGTGGTGGCATTCAATTATTGGTGTTCGTTATACTCAGGTTTTCTTTTAGACTCTTCGGGGGACTACGACCTTGCAGCCTAAAAACTGCATGCCAACAACAAATGTAGAGTGTACGCCATTCAGAGGGATCCTACCTTTCTCTACTGTGTATCTCCTCTCACCCTTTCCCTCTTTTCCACTGGCTAAACACCTTATGTATGTATGTATGTATGTATGTATGTATGTATGTATGTATGTATACCTTGCAAATCTACTCATTGCACCCACCATATGTGCTCCAGCATTCACTCTTCTGATGATTTCACTGTCTATCGATACTTCCATTTGTATCTACCATGCTTCCCAAATATAAAAACTCATTCATCATGTAATCCATTTGTTTATCTTTGTGTTCAGTTACTTTAGTTTTACTTATATTCACTCACAGCATATACTCCTTGTATGCCTCTTCAAGTCTGCTAGAAAGTTTATTTCAATGTATCCAGTTATTCTCAGTGAATATTTCTAAATGTAGGCTGATTTGATGGTTTTATTTCATAGAGTGTTCTGTGTAAGGTGTTACACATCTTTAAATCAGAAAATATGTTTATAATAAAAAATTGATAAAATAAAAATGCCACAAAAATAAAGCCTTGGTAAGGCAGGGCCAACTTCAAAATATCAAGCAGAACCACCTGAATATTTTATATTTTTGAATTCTGTATTAAATAATAAACTTTTGAAAACTTTTTCAAAAAAAAGAAAAAAAAAGAAAAGAAAAAAGACTTTCTAAAGTTGCTATTAATAACTTTTAATAATAAATCAATACTTTTCCTACTGTTGTTGTTTAAAAAATATATATATGATTTAGTAATTACTGCATAAAATAGTATTTTTGGGCCAAATGTATCTATATATATATAATTGAGACGGGTTGATAATAATAATAAGTGCAGAGCCCAAACAGTTAGGAGTTGAAAGCTGAAATTTGGTACACAGAGTATGTCATGAGAATGCACACTAAGAAGGAATTTTTCGAAATTCTTCCCACGGGGGAGAGGGACAGGATTAAGGCTTCAAGAATGGAAGTGTAAGTAACAATGGAAGTATTAACAATGAAAGTGTTAAGTAACAATGGAAGTGTCAACAATGGAAGTGTTAAGAGAAAGCAATGTGCAAGATTTACAGTTGCACATGCGGTTTTTTTGCATTTTTGCGGGAAATCGAACATATTTTTAGACCCATGTAAAAATTCTCTAATTAGTCTGGAAACGGAGGACCTAATTCTTGCATTCTGTGAAAACAGATAAGATTGGCTATAATGTAATTATCTTAATCTTCGCTATCGTTACTTTTTGCCCGAGCAACGTGGGGCTTATCTGCTAGTTTTCTAATAATTCATTGGTTTGCACACTTCAGAAAAATTGTGGATAAAAAAAACAGGACAAACCTACAATGTCAAGCTTTTCATTCTGGCGTCTCACTCACTTATTCGTGCCTACTCGACTTGATTTATAGAACTGCTATATAAAGCACATGGAAAATTTGAACGATGATTTCTCTGTTAGCAAAGTCACGTTACCATGAATTAAAATTAACTCCTTTAATATATATTTCCAATTTTACATAAATCTAATAATATCTAGTAAAAAATATTATGGCTGTACAGTATAATGGAAGCATCAGATATTCAGAAATTTTGAAATAACTTAATAGTTCAAATGTAATTTATTCAATATTCTTTGTTGATATAAACATTGGAAACCTAAACAACAAAAAGCAGATCAATTTTGAACGGAAGTTACTTTTAAGTCAACACCTATATATTTATATAGGTACGAATTAATTAAAAGTAACTCCTATCCAATTTTGATATATATTAACGTAATAAACAAGAATGAAAGAAATTGAATAAAAGCAAGTAGACAATATTAAATTTTTGAGTTTGGATTTTGAATTAAATATGAATTACCAGAAATGGAAGCAGAAACAGCAGCAGCAGCATCTTGAGAACTGTCACTACTGAGAGCACCCGTGGAAGACATGATTAATACGATCTTATTCTTCGATACTTTCAATTCTCAAATACATTTAATGCGTCTTCACATGCTATTAACACGATTATCTATCTAAGATGTTACAAAACGTTAATTTAATGACTATAGATAAATAGACTTTTCAGTAATAAATTTAAAACGCACTTCTCCTACACAAATCAAATACAAACACTGTAGTTTACATTGTGACCGCTAAGGTGCGCTTCGCTCTCCAAATTTCCAAAAATTTTTCCGTAATTTATATTAAAATATAAAAATGTTTACATGAAATGTTTATTTATAGTAATTTAAAAGTAATAATTATTTTTTACTTGTTCTGTATTAAAAGAAAACCACAGGTGACTAAATTTTATCAGATATCCGAATTATAAATATGAATGCATAAACCATTATGAATATTTTTGACGTAATTCATTACGGGTTTTTTTAAATTATTTTTTTCTCTTTTTGTCTTGTAGTCACGCAGTAAAAAACTTCCGCCGTGACTTACTGCAAAACCGAAACATGTCGAACATCATGTGATGAGCGGCCCGCCGCGCCGGGTCTTTAAATAGCTACAGTTACACGACATGATGATTAGTGCATTAGAGAGGTTGCGGCCGAAGTTTTCATCTCTCAAACGTGAACAGCAAACGTCGAGCACCGCTTATAAGATTGCGGCGTTCGACGTTCGGCGTTCACGTTTGAGAGATGAAAACTTCGGCCGCAACCTCTCTATTATCTTTTATTACCGAAATTTTATAGAAAAACCGCACACCGCGCAAATATTTCATTAACAGATTTTAATTCTATCATGTTTTGTAAATTAGTTTGTACAATACAAGTCGACCCCCCTATAACNCATAATTTATGTGTAAGTTTATTATTGTATTATTTTCTTTAATGATATAGAATGTACTGTTCGTTTTAGGTTCAACAGTTTATTTACATGTACTATTACTTAAGCTTTCTCCTATTTTGACATATTAAAAAGTTGCATTTTTGTCTTAATGTAATAAAAATATTTTTATTCAACATTCACCATCAGTGCATTCTGAATGTCGACATTTGCTGGTGTAAGTGAGAAATAACGATATTTAGCAAATATTTCGGACAAACACGAAACAACTGTGTGAATGTTGACATTCACTGGATTTCGGTCATTCACAGTAACATATATATATATGTTACTGTGAATGACCGATATCTGGCAAATGTCAACATTCTCCAGTGAATGTCAGCATTCACGTAGTCACTTGGTGTATGTACAAAATATTTGCTAAGTATCATTATTTCTCACCTACACTGGCAAGTGTCGACAATCAGCATACACTGATTTAACCATCAGTGCATGCTAATTGTTGACATTTGCCAGTGCAGGTGAGAAATAATGTGTTGAATAAAAATATTTTTATTATGTTAAGACAAAAATGCAACTTTTTAATATGTCAAAATAGGAGAAAGCTTAAGTAACAGCACATGCAAATAAACTGTTGAACCTAAAACGAACAGTACATTCTAAATCATTAAAGAAAATAATTTATGTGTAAGTTTATTATTGTATTATCTGATTAACATTATACAATCTTATTTATTGCAACAACTTAAACTGTTATGGCACTTTGAATTGCACAAGAGTCCCTTGCTTTTACAACTGCATTTATTTATGGAACACTTCTTTTTTGCAATGACAGCCTTGTCATCTACTTTTTGAATTAGCTGCAGTTGCTTCTCTCAGCAATATTTCTCGAGAAGAAATCTCATCTATGGAAGGTAACTTTTCTTTACAAATTACAAACTGATTATGGGTATAAAGCTGCTTGAGGGTACCATTTTCGATTACTAATTATAAAAGTCAGATTCTTCTATTCTAACAACAACTGCCAACATAGATTGGGCATCTGTACGACCACGGTCAACATCAGAGACTTGGTATCACAAATTTGAGCAGGAGGAAATTTTCTTTTTGAAGTTCGTAGCATTTTCATTGCTTGCAGTAGATGATTCTCTCTCGCAGTCGCTCTTTTTATAGAAATAAACTAGTGTTATTCAGCCAGGGCTTGATATGAAGACGTGGTAGGTTGCAGCTCCTCTTCAATATTTTCCTTTGGAATATGGTTTTTGGTATGGTCATTGCTCAAATATTTCTTCGAAATTATTATTAACTTAGAGCTGTTCTTTGGTTACAATATTTGTGTGAAATCCGGAATTTTTGCCGACTATTTGTCGATTAATTGTCCTGTATTTGCTTAAAATCTAATTAAATTTTCCTTTAACTTAAAGTGAAACCTAACGAAAAAAAAAACACTTTTCGTTTACATTCGAAAAGTGTCAGGATGACAGTGAAAGGGTTGTTAAACCCTTTCACTGTCATCCTGACAGTGAAAGGGTTTAACAACCTTTTGCCTGATCGGGAGACCTACCCTTCCTGGTGGTTCACATTTGCAATTTGCTCACCAGGCAAAGATGACGATGCTGTCTCTTTTCGTTTAACGCCAAACAGGGTTTCATAAGGACTTTGGTGTATTTCTTCATGGGATCTTGTGTTCTTGGCAAATTGAACAAAGGGCAAACCATCTGACCATTTATTTGTGTCATTATCATTCATCCATGCAGTTAACATATGCTGTATATCCTGATTGGCCCTTTCAACTGAGCCTTCTGTTTGACTATGATGAAGCTTTCCATGAACTATCTTAACACCTTTCCACATTGCGCATAGTTTGGATATGACTCGATTACTGAATTCCCTACCATTATCTGAATGCAATGTAGTTGAGGCACCAAATGTTAAAAACATTTGAAGAAGGTGATATGCTACTTTTTCAGCTATCTTAGTTTTTAAAAATTGTAACTGGACAAACTTTGTTAAATGGTCCTGATATACCATTATGAACTTATATTCACCATCCTTGTGTGACTACAGGTCTATCAGATCAACTTGACGTCTTGAGTTTAACTCCAAACTGACCATTGGTTTAACAACAATACATTTTTTAGGTGCATTATGTTTCATTTGACATTGTTTACATAAATTTAAATACAACATTACAACTTCATATGTAACATTTTTGTATTTAACTTGCAGTTCTTTAAACATATGTGTTCTTCCTCCCTGGCCTATTCTGATGTGAGTTTCGGATAGTATACTGAACAATTCATTATTGGTAACATAACACTGTTTCTCCTGGTTTTAATGGCACAATTAACTTCTCTTCATCATTAATTTTTAAAATGTCAAAACTTTTTAATTAATCATCTGTAATCCAAAAGTGTACTGCACTTAATTTTAGCAGAAAATATTTTACAGTCCTTTTGTTGAGAAAAATAAAAACAGTTATCTTTTTGTTTACTCGCAATTAATGCATAAAATTTTCCAAAAAAAAAAAAAAAAACCACGGTTCATTGCAGTCCCATTCAATATAAATTAGGATATCGGATAAAAAAATAAAAATTAAGCATACGTTGCACGCACCAGCAAACCTTGCATATGACTGACAAACAGCAGAATGTTTGAAAGTATAACAAATAGATGCCACATTACCTCAATCGTAACAGAGGATTTGGCGAGAGATATCAAACGATTTGGCGTTTTTGTCACTTCTCTCTAGCTGTGTCTTCTCACCTTGTCGTTTCAACCTCTGCCAGAGCTTATCTGTAGTTGTCGACATATACCGGTGATGGTTCGAATGTATAATAATATAACCAAATATTCGGTCTTTCAATGACTTATTTGGTAGGTGTCAACATTCACTGGAGAATATTGACAATCTCTAATTTCGGTCTTTCACAGTAACATACACACATATATATATATAATAAACTTTCTGTCTGTTTGTCATTCCTTACATTAACAATATTCTTTGGATTGATAGATTATCTGGTTTTTTTGTTGTTTGATTGTTAAAAAGGTTACCACTGTTGCTTTTCATCTTTAGGCCTTTTACATTGTTTAAATAGTATTTATAACACATTTTCAGACAAGAACACTATTTTGCCTATCAGAATAACATTCAAATGCAATGATATAAAATATTATTGTTTTTCAAAGTAATATTGTTACGTAGGAAAGTTTAAGCTAGTCAGCATATTCTATTGTTTTGCATTGTAGTTATTACAATTTTATTTTGCACTTAAAGCACTTTTGTTTTTATTCTTAACTTTTTCAACATATTTTCTCTGTATATTATCTATATTCATCAAATCTTTATTTAATTTTATCTTCTACTAATTTTTTTAAGTTTGAATATGCCTAAACGATTCATCTGTATAGGCAGATTTTTATTTTGCATAGAGTATACAGTAATTATCACTTACTTGTATCGCTCATAATCATCAAAATAAAACTTTTTGTTGAAATTTAAATGTTATACAATAAGTACAACATATGGATTGTTAATAAAATGATTAAAAAAATATTACTTTTGAAATAGTAAGTTATACACAATAAATATTTATAAAAAATGTTACCTTTGATTTCTTTATTCTTTTTGGAGTTGATTTAGATGGCTGTTAAAAATAAAAAATTTAAAGTTTTTATTTATTTCACTAAGTAAACAAAATAAATAAAGGACTTACTTTCTTTTTTTCAGGAATTGTGACTTGAGGCATTTCTGAAAATATCTGTTCAGAGCAACCTGTGTTCATTATCGTTGATAATGTTGTTGTATTAAAACTAGAACCACCAATACCAATTAATGAACCTGAAGGTGGACGATTTCTGGAAGATTTGACAAGACTACTCTCAACAACTTCATCATCAAATTTTTTACGTTTAATTGATCTGGAAGAACTCCTCCTCTTTTGAAAAGAGTCAATTTTTGATGGAATATCAGCCATCATATCTTCCATTCCACATGTCAGAGAACTACTTGGTATGGGACAGCCTTTTGAGAGTGAAGAATGAACTTGTTTTAAAACAACAGAATTTGATGTATCATCTAGATTTAAAAAATAACAATAACAACAACATCATTGTTTCCTTAAGCATACAAAAAAATGTTTGAACCATAGATAAAAGATTTCTTATAATTAATCATAATAATAAAATTATTTAAATTAATATTTTTTAACAGAAATCTTTTATCTTAATGAATAAAACATCTTTACTTGTATAGATTTACAATTGATTTCAAATATACATTTATTGTATAGTAATTTTAGATATCTGTACAGTACAGGAAAATTCAAAAAACTTTACAACTTTGAAAGCATACAAAATTTTAAGATAGCCATGTTATCAACCTTACTTGACCAATCCACCATCTGATAAACATTTATTGAGCAAAATTCTGGACATCTGAACAGTAGTGGAATGATGTGCAATCTTGTTGAAAATGCATGCATCTGTGTGTCATTGTTATTTAATTGTAAAATGAAAAAATTTTCCAACAAATTCAGATAAATGTTACTGCTGATAAAACAAAGGTTCTGTATGTTATCTTTGCTAAGAGCACAAAACATGTTTACTTTTGCACTGTCATAAACATGTTCGACAGTTACTTATGGATTTTTTAAGCCCCAAATCCTGCAGTTACAAGTGTTTACTTTACCAATGTGATGAAATGTCGACTCATCACTGAAGATAATGTTGTCCAAGAATGTCTCCTCTTCGTCAGTCTCATGAAATATTTCTGTACTATGTGAGACAAATGTGATGTGTTTTGCTATAAATTAACACCCCAATTCTCTGAGTCTTTTGATTAAAATTCTATATTCTTTCAAATGTATAAAATGAACAAACTTCAATTAATAACAGCTAAATATCTTTCTGAAATGTCAGNCCAAAAAAAAAAAAATAACGAACCTTCCCTTAAACTTTCCAGCATTCGAATTCTCCTCATGCGTTCCGGCATTCCAAATCTCTTTCTTTCATAACATTCTTTTTTTGTTTAAAATTTAAACTTCAGCATTCTTAGAACAATAAATAAATTAACATATAAATATAAATATGACAAAATATATACTGTAGAGTAACATATGTATATATAACACAAATCAGACTTGGGGGAAGCAAGTGGGTCCGATATCACTATAATCTCCATCTCAAATTAGTACTGTAGTGTCTTACCCCTGTACATCATACTTTTCTTTTAACAACATAGTTGTACTAGTCATCTAGCTAACACTGTTTGGAAAAAAATTTTTGAATTGAAACAACATAACTTCTGGTTGTATCAAATGTTTATATATAGTTAATTGAGCCCTCTTGCCCCTAAGGTTTCCATATCTGATCTTGTCTTTCGTCTATCTAACTTTGTTCTCAACGTTAAGGAAAGACAGATGAATGGACAAAAAATTTATAGCTAATTGGATTGCAATTTGAAAAAATTGCAACCTAATTAAAGAACCATAAATGTAAAGAATTAGAATTAAGACTAAAGTGATTCCTCTGATTATACTGGATCAACATACCAAGATATAAACACAAGAGTTAAGAATAAATATAACTGATGTAAAGCAAAAGAATTTAATATATTCTGGTCACTGATTCATTCATTCTTAAAATGTATTTTTATATTGAAATTATTTTAGATAACAATGAATTTACATTGCAAAATTCTTTAGTATCAAATTCTTTTACTTATTAATCTATTAGTAATTAAATTTAAATTCCAAAAACTTTTTAAATGAAATACTCTTATTTTCCAAGTTTGGAATTTATAAAAAATCTAAAAATACAGTTAGTTTATTAACAACAAAATTTATTGAGAAAAAATAAACTTACATTAATTCATTATCATCTATCATATCTTCTGCATCAGAAAAATTAAGAACATGATCGCCTTTTGGAAGAGGCTGAACTGAAAGAATAAAAAAAATTATTTACTATTAAAAATGAGAAATTTTTCAAAAAAAATATTTCTTTACCTGTCTGATCTGGTAATAAATGATACTGCTTCATAAGATTCCAATGAGTGAATAAAGATTTAGCTGTTCGGGAAGGAAGAAATACATCTGGTTGTTGATTCATTAATTCTTGAAATGTTTCTATTGTTGGTTGACTTGTCTAATATAAAAATTTATTTTGTATTTCAAAATATATAAACATATACCTTATATAATTTACAAAATTTTCTTATTAAAACTCACTGATGGAATTGTACTAAGTAAATTTTCTTCTTCTTGACCAAAAAGTGTTTTTGCCTGAACTTGAGCAATTATATCAGGATGCAATTGTTTCATTGCATTAACTGCAACTCTAAAAGGAAAATATTTTTATTATAAAACTGATATAAATTTATTTATTTCAATAAAGATAAAGATACTCACTTTGATATCACAGGATCATAAAGCAAGGCATACCATCGTTCTTGAACTTCTTGAAGGGTAAATTTACATGAGAATTTAACACCCCGATATACAGATTCTAGATCATTTATCTATAATCATAAAATTTTTACAATAATTAGAACTAAATAGTTTTTCTTTCCAATATTAAATTTTGATAACATTTTACCTGTTGTACTGCAAAAATCAGGGCAAGATCATCTGCAGGTTTCCATCGGCCTAAATCTTTCGTGACTACTGACTGTGAATTCTGAAGTTGAATAATAATTTTAGTTTATAACAAAATTAATTATATATCAGAATATGTAAAAAATTTTAAGTTTTTAATAGAAAATTCAATTATAAATTATTTTCCTTCTTGCTTATTTTATATTCCTAATGATATTTAGAAAATTTGAAATTTAAAAATCTAAAATAAAGATATTCAAACTAATTTTGTATTCTTAGCTAATATATTCTAAAGCCTAAGTATTTTACACTTCTCAAAACTACTTATTAAACCTATCCCATGTTGAAATTTTTCTCCATTGTGTCTGGCTGCCATGTTGAATTTTTGTTGATGTTAAGCCTAATGAAAATTTTATGTTTTAAAAAAATAATCGTGGCTATTGTATTGTCTGAAATTATTTTTTGTTTTGCACAAACAAAACAGATATATTAATAAATGTAAAAACAAANGAAACAAGCTCAGGATTCTCATTGATTTAGCGTTCTAGTGAGTTAAAATGTTAAATCACATTATATTCATTTTTTGGTGTAACTGTATTTTATTTTGAAGGCATGTTTAAATACAATTAAATTAAAATTTTAAATTAAATCAATCTAAAATATAAACAATCAATGTCCCCCCTCAGTGGGCCATGGTAAAATATCAAACGTTGACTGGTCCGCGGCGATAAAAAGGTTGGGGACCACTGCTTTAAAGCACATACTGGGGCATGGATGGCAATTAGCTTTCCCTTGCTTTGTTTCAACTGTCAGTATATAGCTGCCTTTCAACTTTGTATTTTAATTCTTATTTTTCGTCTTCTTTTCATTTAAATTCAGTTAGTTTAAGTTAGTATTAGTTGTAAGTTAGATTAGGAACTCTTACCTTGGTTTCTGGTTAGATTAAATTAGACTAGGGTTGTTAACATTAGTCATCTGGTTATGTTCTTCCTAGGTTATGTTAGGTTAGTTCAGTTAGTGAGTAAGTTATTGTTAAAAAAAAAATTTGGGGTCTTGCTAGCTTGTCTTCTGTCGGTCTGTTCATTTTATATAATTTGTTGTTGTGTTCTCACACAACAAACTATATACGTTTGTTTTCACACTGTCTGTCTAGCTGTTAATAGTATTGAGATTCGTGCTCAGATTCAGTTTTATGAGTATTAAGTAGATATAAGTCTTCCCACTAACAGTCACTTGGCACTAACTTCTACACTTAGCTATTCGTGGTGGCATTCAATTATTGGTGTTCGTTATACTCAGGTTTTCTTTTAGACTCTTCGGGGGACTACGACCTTGCAGCCTAAAAACTGCATGCCAACAACAAATGTAGAGTGTACGCCATTCAGAGGGATCCTACCTTTCTCTACTGTGTATCTCCTCTCACCCTTTCCCTCTTTTCCACTGGCTAAACACCTTATGTATGTATGTATGTATGTATGTATGTATGTATGTATGTATGTATACCTTGCAAATCTACTCATTGCACCCACCATATGTGCTCCAGCATTCACTCTTCTGATGATTTCACTGTCTATCGATACTTCCATTTGTATCTACCATGCTTCCCAAATATAAAAACTCATTCATCATGTAATCCATTTGTTTATCTTTGTGTTCAGTTACTTTAGTTTTACTTATATTCACTCACAGCATATACTCCTTGTATGCCTCTTCAAGTCTGCTAGAAAGTTTATTTCAATGTATCCAGTTATTCTCAGTGAATATTTCTAAATGTAGGCTGATTTGATGGTTTTATTTCATAGAGTGTTCTGTGTAAGGTGTTACACATCTTTAAATCAGAAAATATGTTTATAATAAAAAATTGATAAAATAAAAATGCCACAAAAATAAAGCCTTGGTAAGGCAGGGCCAACTTCAAAATATCAAGCAGAACCACCTGATTATTTTATATTTTTGAATTCTGTATTAAATAATAAACTTTTGAAAACTTTTTCAAAAAAAAGAAAAAAAAAGAAAAGAAAAAAGACTTTCTAAAGTTGCTATTAATAACTTTTAATAATAAATCAATACTTTTCCTACTGTTGTTGTTTAAAAAATATATATATGATTTAGTAATTACTGCATAAAATAGTATTTTTGGGCCAAATGTATCTATATATATATAATTGAGACGGGTTGATAATAATAATAAGTGCAGAGCCCAAACAGTTAGGAGTTGAAAGCTGAAATTTGGTACACAGAGTATGTCATGAGAATGCACACTAAGAAGGAATTTTTCGAAATTCTTCCCACGGGGGAGAGGGACAGGATTAAGGCTTCAAGAATGGAAGTGTAAGTAACAATGGAAGTATTAACAATGAAAGTGTTAAGTAACAATGGAAGTGTCAACAATGGAAGTGTTAAGAGAAAGCAATGTGCAAGATTTACAGTTGCACATGCGGTTTTTTTGCATTTTTGCGGGAAATCGAACATATTTTTAGACCCATGTAAAAATTCTCTAATTAGTCTGGAAACGGAGGACCTAATTCTTGCATTCTGTGAAAACAGATAAGATTGGCTATAATGTAATTATCTTAATCTTCGCTATCGTTACTTTTTGCCCGAGCAACGTGGGGCTTATCTGCTAGTTTTCTAATAATTCATTGGTTTGCACACTTCAGAAAAATTGTGGATAAAAAAAACAGGACAAACCTACAATGTCAAGCTTTTCATTCTGGCGTCTCACTCACTTATTCGTGCCTACTCGACTTGATTTATAGAACTGCTATATAAAGCACATGGAAAATTTGAACGATGATTTCTCTGTTAGCAAAGTCACGTTACCATGAATTAAAATTAACTCCTTTAATATATATTTCCAATTTTACATAAATCTAATAATATCTAGTAAAAAATATTATGGCTGTACAGTATAATGGAAGCATCAGATATTCAGAAATTTTGAAATAACTTAATAGTTCAAATGTAATTTATTCAATATTCTTTGTTGATATAAACATTGGAAACCTAAACAACAAAAAGCAGATCAATTTTGAACGGAAGTTACTTTTAAGTCAACACCTATATATTTATATAGGTACGAATTAATTAAAAGTAACTCCTATCCAATTTTGATATATATTAACGTAATAAACAAGAATGAAAGAAATTGAATAAAAGCAAGTAGACAATATTAAATTTTTGAGTTTGGATTTTGAATTAAATATGAATTACCAGAAATGGAAGCAGAAACAGCAGCAGCAGCATCTTGAGAACTGTCACTACTGAGAGCACCCGTGGAAGACATGATTAATACGATCTTATTCTTCGATACTTTCAATTCTCAAATACATTTAATGCGTCTTCACATGCTATTAACACGATTATCTATCTAAGATGTTACAAAACGTTAATTTAATGACTATAGATAAATAGACTTTTCAGTAATAAATTTAAAACGCACTTCTCCTACACAAATCAAATACAAACACTGTAGTTTACATTGTGACCGCTAAGGTGCGCTTCGCTCTCCAAATTTCCAAAAATTTTTCCGTAATTTATATTAAAATATAAAAATGTTTACATGAAATGTTTATTTATAGTAATTTAAAAGTAATAATTATTTTTTACTTGTTCTGTATTAAAAGAAAACCACAGGTGACTAAATTTTATCAGATATCCGAATTATAAATATGAATGCATAAACCATTATGAATATTTTTGACGTAATTCATTACGGGTTTTTTTAAATTATTTTTTTCTCTTTTTGTCTTGTAGTCACGCAGTAAAAAACTTCCGCCGTGACTTACTGCAAAACCGAAACATGTCGAACATCATGTGATGAGCGGCCCGCCGCGCCGGGTCTTTAAATAGCTACAGTTACACGACATGATGATTAGTGCATTAGAGAGGTTGCGGCCGAAGTTTTCATCTCTCAAACGTGAACAGCAAACGTCGAGCACCGCTTATAAGATTGCGGCGTTCGACGTTCGGCGTTCACGTTTGAGAGATGAAAACTTCGGCCGCAACCTCTCTATTATCTTTTATTACCGAAATTTTATAGAAAAACCGCACACCGCGCAAATATTTCATTAACAGATTTTAATTCTATCATGTTTTGTAAATTAGTTTGTACAATACAAGTCGACCCCCCTATAACACGGTTGATAATTCCGTTTTATTTGAATTCCGTGTTGTACGAGTTACTTAGATTTTACAAATACGTGAGCCGTTCACAGCCCGGCACACGTATTTGTAAAATCTAAGTGACTCGTACAACATGGAATTCATATAAAACGGAAAGGGAGAGGGGAGGGGCGCCAGTTATGTTCGCTACGCCAGTGCCAAATGGTCTCCATGACAGACAAGATTTATAGATATTTTAAGGTAGGTACTACATTCTATTATTATTTGTATTATATTCTTATTACGAGTAAATTCTATATAAAGTGGTACCTCAGGATACGAAATTGATCCGTTCCGAAACTGAGATCGTATCATGAAAATATCGTAAGGTGAATCATTTTTCCCCATACGATTACATGTAAAACCAAATAATTCGTTCCAACACGAAAAATACACTCAAATTAAAGCTAAGTAGTACATTAAAAAATTAACTATAGTAAGGAAAACACCGAAAATGCGTTTTGTAGTTGTAAATGTATAAATAACCATAATAGAATAATAATTGATTAAAAAAATGTAGTTTTATTTGAACTTTACCTCTGAGGATAGACGACGGTGGAGGTGTAAACTGGTGGCGGAAGAGAGGGAGAAGGGAAATGATACTAAAACTTAACTTACATAACATAATGTAACAATAACTTAAAAATAATTTAACACTAATTTTTTAATATTTTCTGTTTCATATTTTTTTAAATTTTTTTATTCACTGCTTTTTGCTTTCTTTCCTTCACTTCCATCAGCACTTTCACTGGATAGAGGTTGCTTGGTAAAACACACGTATCTATCCAAAGAGGTTTAGCTTTGCCTACTTTTTAAAATGTTTTTAAAATGACTTAGGCAAATGTCATTACTCCGAGCAGCAATACGGCCAGTGTGAACCTTTTCGGGATGTTTCTTTTCAATAAAATCAGTCACTTTTTGATAATACCTCGAGATTTCCTTTATCTAGCGAGATCCTTCCACGACAAAGCAAACACGCGGACTGAGACCAATGAACAGAAGTGAATAAAAAATGGCGCTGAGAACTAATGTAACTTCGTATGGTGAGTTTTTGTTCGTATCGTGGAGCAAAAATATGTTCGATTTTCATGTCGTATCCTGAAAATTTCGTATGCTGGGGCGTTCGTATCTTGAGGTACCACTGTATTATATTACTATATGTGTTTCTGGAGGGGAGGGCGCCAATAAAGTGTCATGCCCCAGCGCCAGTTATGTTCGCTACGCCACTGATTACCTCCGAAATTTTTTTGCATTTCTCGACGTTTCAAGGTGTCCTAAGTTCAAAAATGTAAAAATGCGGGGAGGTCATTGGCTGGATCGCCATACTTTATCTCTGTATAACAGCCGGGAAAGTAATAAAAAGTGTTAAATATGCTCATAGCATAATCCGCATCTGATTTCATATTCATTTTATTATCGAATATAAATATTTTAGAAAATAAATTTTCGTCGACATTTTATTCCTGATGAATCTATAATGGCGCCGAGAGTGACTTTCATCAAGAAAAAAAATCCAAATCAAATAAAACTATTTATCAAACGTTGATAGAATCTATTCAAAGGAAATTGCCATTAAAATTTCGGCTTACATAGAATCCATACGCTATTAAGTTTGTTTTTAGAATTTTAAGAACGGAGAATGTATTTATATATTATATATTAATTTTATATATGAGACAGTCGGAGACAATTGCTCTTTATTATGCGTTAAATTTATGAATATAAACAATTTTTGTGTATTAATTAGATACATTAGAAATATTTAATTTTAGAAGAGTCCGAATTGAAAAAAACTGATGCTGTTTATCGATTTATTCAGAAGAGGGCGTCTTACGATTCGAGGGGCAGATGTAAAGGAGATGCAGAGATAGCTGACCTTCACAACAAGGGCAATCGCTCTTTGCTAGCTTTTTTAAGTACAGAAAGGTGAAAGATGAAGTCGGTTACGGTAGCTACTACTCCCTACGACGATCAGAAGCCGGGAACGAGCGGTTTAAGGAAAAAAGTCAATGTATTTAAAAAACAGAACTACACGGAGAATTTCGTGCAGGCTACACTTTCTGCTATGGGAGATAAATTAACTGGATGTACTCTAGTTGTTGGAGGAGACGGTAGATACTATGTAAAAGAAGCTGTAGATTTGATTGTCAAGATTTCTGCCGCCAATAGGGTAATTATATTGACGGTCTTGTTATATTGAAATTATATTCCATCATCTATAATTACTTAAAATCACAATTATAAGATTTTCATTCCTGTATGGAAATCTACATACATATTAAAAACTTGGCTAAAAATATCAACTAAAATCTATGTGAGAATAGTTTTATATTAATTTAAAAATATTTTTGATTAATTTATGTATTATTTTCAGACTATATTATAATTTTAAACCTTGTTTGGAATGATTTTTCAATGTAGCTTAAATTTAAGTGCTTATAAAATATAATAAGTATGAAATATTTATGTTAACAGTTCAAAGTACAGTCGACCCCCTATAAGATATAGATACGTTCCAATTTATTAGGAATCCGATTTCTTACAAGCCTGACACGTGTCAAGTTTACGGACTACGGTTGATTGAAAGGTTTTCTTCCATAAAATTAATCAATTCTACACTAATCCGACTCAGCATTTCCAAAATACGTATATTTTTTCGTAGTTTTATAGGAATCGTAAGTATAGGGGGGTCGACTGTAGTAGCTAACCAAATTCACAAATACAGGTTATGTATAAAATAAGTTTGCCTATTTGGCACGGTCTGTAACTGGCCAAAACTACTTATTTGATTGACGAGAAATTTTTGGTGTTTTATGAAGCCGTGGGTGGCTGAGTTTATTGAAAAACAGTTTAGAATGTTTGCACTTTGAAACTGGATTGTAATTTCTATGTTGTGAATTATTTCTTTAGGGAAGGAACATTAATATGCACTAATGCTTGCCTTGTGAGATCATCTTTATTTCATTAATGCCATAGATACTTTATGGGAATTTTCTTTTCCTCTTCAGTACAGAGCATTTCTTAAATTGACAAGACATCTCTGAAGTAAGTTTTCTAAAAACAGTGATAACTTTCTTAAAAATTTGTTTATTTTCCCATCTGGATTATTAAATTAAAGGACATAAAAAATTATGTGCATTGATCTGCCTTTTCAGAATCTTTGGGTTGACTCAACCTGAAGATTCTGAAAAGACAGATTCATGTAGTACATAATTTTTGTAATTTAATAATCCAGAAATAATTCACAACAAAAATTTAGTTGCTACCAGAAGAAAATCAGTGCTTTAAGTTTAAGCTGGAATAAGATGCATAAAAATGGTTAAACATCTTTTATCTATATACTATCTTTTATCTATATATACTAGCTGTTATCCACGACTTTGCCCACAGGGGTTTTGCAAGCAAACCCCATTTATATTCAGTATTTCAACAACCATAGTAATTGTTATATAACACCTACTGCTGAGAATGATGAGAATTGCTGCGAATCAAACAAATTGTTTTCAATTTGATCAATTTTCTGGAACATTTACAATCATTCTATAATCGAACCAATATGCAATAACAAATTCAAATTTAAAATGTTTCGAACATTTGGTTAAAAAATCGAAATATATAAAAATATTTATAACTAGCAGACCCCGCCACGCGTTGCTGTGGCTCAAAATGTATCTATTATAAATTTATAACACTTCCCCCGTGGGGGGATTTTTCAAAAAATTTCTTCTTAGTGTACATTCTCTTGACGTACCCTATTAAAACGCAATCAAAAACGCAAAAACCCGCATCTAAAATAGTATAATAGAAGCCAAGTTCTTCACGGTAAGCCTTAATCCTGTTTCTCGCCCCTGCGGGGGGAATATCGAAAAATTTCTTCTTAGTGTACATTCTCTTGATGTACCCTATTAAAACGCAATCAAAAATGCAAAAACCCGCATCTAAAATAGTATAATAGAAGCCAAGTTCTTCACAGTAAGCCTTAATCCTGTTTCTCTCCTCCGCAGGGGGAATATCGAAAAATTTCTTTTTAGTGTACATTCTCTTGATGTACCCTATTAAAATGCAATCAAAAACACAAAAACCCGCATCTAAAATAGTATAAATAGAAGCAGAGTTCTTTATGGTAAGCCTTAATCCCGTCTATCTCCCGGGGAGGGATTTCGACATGTATATTATATAAAAACACGTGCGTATTCGAATGCAGTGTTGTGTCAAAATTTCAAAGGAATCGGTAGGAACAAACGAACATTACATTTTTATTTATATAAATAGATAGAAGATGATCCACTTTAGTTCATTTTCACAGAAAAGCATAATGCCTCACAGAAAAGCAAACTTAGGGCGTCGTATTCGTAGCACCATCTGTTGGACATAAAAGCCTTAACCCTAGATGATATAATTTAATTTATATGAATGTTTAATGGAATAATATACAGCCTATGTCCACCCTGAAGTTCCATTCTAAATATTGGTGGAAGAATTTTTGAAATCGGATGAGTAGTTTCGGAGATTACCTGCTGCATACAAACTTACATACAAACATTACCTCTTTATAATATTAGTATAGATAATGTCTAAACGTTATCAATTTAATACACCTAAGAACTCAATGAAGACTAAACGTAGTTGAAAACAAAAAATCGCATCTAAAATAGTACAGTAGAAGCCATTCTTCAGGTTAAGCCTTAATCCTCTCCCTGTCCCCCCACGGGGGGAATTTCAAAAAATTCCTTCTTAGTGTGTTTTCATGATATACCCTGTGTACAAAATTTCACATCTTTAGGTTTAGCGGTTTGCTCTGGGCAATGATGAATCAGTGAATCACTGTCAGGACAAGTAATTTTATATATACAGTAGAACCTCTCTAATCCGTCATCTTTGGGACTGGGGGTATGGTTGGAACGCAAAAAAGGTCAGATTATCAGAAAAAAGTAAAATAAACAATCTTCCCCTTTGTCCAGTCTTTGTAGCACCGCTAATTTTTCATTTAATGAAAGAGTAACGTGTTTACGTTTCACTCCCGACATGTTGAAAACACACACAAAACTGTACCATACACACAATGTAAAACATATACTGTAACGAACACAGAAAAATGCCACGGACTCACCGTCTGTGGCAATTTTCTGTGTTTGTTACAGTATATGTTTTACATTGTGTATATGTTGCTCGACTCCAACCTCGGATTAACCGGAGCGACGGACTAGCCGAGGGTGGACTAGAGGGGTTCTACTGTATATATATATATATATGAGGAGGTTTGTTTGTTTGTTATACACTTTTAGGACATTTGACCAATTGCTACGAAACTCCGCAGTTAGCTTTATATACTTCTAGCATAGATAATGTTGTACATCCCACCCCAAAATATCTATTGGATTTCTGTAAATCAATTAATTTCTATCTACATTTGATTTGCTGATTTACACATAATTAGCACCATCTATTGGCAAATAATTTTGGCAACAATGATATAGCTATTTTGCACTATATGACTGAGCAGGTGGCATATGGCACTTGCCTGCATGGAATTGAAAGTATTACCCTGTGAGAAGTCTATAAGTATTTCATTTTCCACAATACTGGGCTGCAATTTTTTGACATAATGTTCTTTTAGCAGTGTTTACCCCTATATGTAATAATTTTACTGTTAGCAATAGGGTCATGCTGGTCATCTATCTAACTCTGTTCAGGGAAATTTTGAATCAATTTTGAAGTAATGTGACTTCGAATCCAACCTTCTAGGTTAGTATATAGTTAATCTGGGTCTCCTGCTCCTAAGCTTTCTATGTTTACTTTCATCTATCTAACTTTCTCGAGATTAAGGAAGGACAGACACACAGGCTGACGACAGCAAGAATTTATAGGTTTACAATTTTTTCAAATTGCAGCTCAATAATTTTTCCATAAGCACTATATTTACAAGAGCATACTTCCCACATAGTTTATACAATATGTTACCAAAATTTAAACACTTTGTTATCACATAAAAGTGATTATTCTTGCATTTTTATAAGATTTTTTTTTTTTAAACAAGTCATATGAAGTCTTTTGGATGTTAAGGTTAGCTTCAATCACATGTGAGGCCATCACAACCTGTCTAATATGGATCACTTTTCAAATATGATTAGTAGACCAGTATTAATTAGTCATTGACCATCCTCTCTTCTGGGAGGAGGTCAATGACTTGGACAAATTTGGTCAAATTACTTCAACTCCCTTTTGCAACAATCCCTTCTTCTTTCTATCAGACCAGAGGTATGGTGGCATTTGAATAGCAAAATTACATAATACAAGGTTACCAACCTGCACAAAACCATGTTTTAAGTGGTTTTTGAGGTACCCTCAAAAAGGTACCAAATTTAAATATTCGGTCCAATTTTCGCAAAATTTGATTGGTTGGCGGATGACCATTTGATATTCAGCTGTGAATAGTACAGTTTCTTAAACTTATCATTAAGAAAAAAACTTATCATTTAGAAAAAAATGTGATATCTGAAAAAATTTAAGATATCACATTTTCAATTGGTATCTACTTGATCAATGAAATTGTGCCATTTTGTACCATCCAAGTATCATGATAAACATGACGATGGTAGGCTGAAATAACCAAACTCTGTATTGTTTTTGTTTTAATGTTTGTTATATTATAGTATTTGATTTATATAATTATAAAGATTATATTATGTAAGGGTTTATCACACCAAGTGACCAATCTAACACATTTAAAAAATTTTTTATACCTCTACTGTACACAATTTAAAGAATTTTTTTGCTAACAGGAAAAGTATGATATACAGGGGTAAGACACCACTAAAAGAATTGAGTACATTTGTTTGTTAGAATTAGAATTGTTTAAATCATTCATTAGAATTAGTTTGGTTTATTTGGTTGTGGCAAAGCGAAACATGAGCAATCTGTTGGATCTGCTGAGGGGGGAGCATCCAAGAAAGGCTTTTATGGGAAGCTGGACCCTATTTACATGTTACTAATGTGAAGAAAACCCAGAAAACTCCATGTGGCCAGTCCATTGACGATGCCTGAACCCACATCTAACTACCAGTGTTTGGTGGTTTTATCCATTTTGCTATTGGAGGGCACTTATTAGAATTAAGAAAAAAATGTGTTAGATTAGTCATTTGGTGTGATAAACCCTTATGTAAGATAACCTTTGTAAATATAAATTAAATACTGTAAAATGTTTTAAATGTTCCTGTTTACATGTTCTAAACACAGTACACAAATTCTTTATAGCACAACAAAAATGTATTTGAAATTTATTTTCTCCACAAGCAAGCAACATTCTGCCACCTGACAATTAATTAATAAGCAAACACTGGTTCCTTGTTCCTTACCAGCCAGAAAGCTACACACCCTGGTCAGCACTGACCTGACACACCAAAGAGAAGTGCATAATTTCTCCCTCTAGTTGGGAAAATCTCACCCCACATTCTTAAGCATAAAATTACATAAACACACTTGACGTGTGACAATTCTGTTTAGTTGTATATTGAACTTAACAAATACTATGATATAGAAGGGTTAGAAGTACGAAATAATCTAATAATCTTAATATTTGCTGTTGTTATTTTTTGCCCAAGCAACACCAGTTATTCAATAAATTACAAAATAATATGTTTGACATGTTCACCTCCGTTTTCTGACACCATTTGAAACTGTATGATTGTGTTTGATCATTGATCACAAAATCTCTTATGACATGTTAATTAAGGAAATGATATGATATGTATTGTTTTAGATCCATCAATGTTTTCATGTCTTTCTGATAAACAATTCTTGAAATGTCCCATAATCAAAATCACATGGATTTAAACTAAACTGACAACATCCTGAAATGTAAAAAGGGGGACACTACAATGTGATGTCAGATGAGTTATATGACCATTTCCATTCAACAATGATTGGCTTTCTAGCTCTCTGATATCATCAATGACAGAGGTTAGAAACAACCAGTGAACATTTTACTTATCCATATACTCATTATGAAGTAATAACCTATAATGATAGTATATTATTATTTGCTTCTGTTCATTTCTATTCATTTTAACTATTCTTTGTCACTATAGTGATAGTGACAATGAATAGTTAATTACAGTAAAACCTGTGTAAACTGGAATTACAAGGTACTGATTATTTTTTTCGAATTTGGCAAGTTTCTGTTTTAAACAGGTACTTTTTTTTTTAACAGAAAATTTATCCATTCCAATGAATTATATTCATTTAGGCAGGTTTCCATGTTATTCTAGTTCCATTTTGGACAGGTTTTCATGTTATTCAGGTTCTATTTTGGACAGGTTTTCCTGTATTACTCTGAGTGTAGCTTTGTTTGCTTTAACCAACTCTGATAATTAGCAAAAACCATCAACTCCCTTTTATAACTGATCCACAACACTGTGGTACTGCACATTACATTCACTGTTCTCTGACAGAGTTGCTAGTTGGGCTGCTGTTTCTATAAATCATATATTAAAATTTTTATGCTCTAACTTGCATACAATTCATTTTTAATTTGCAATTTTTGAGTATAAATATGAAACTGTTCAAAAGTAGAACAATCAGGACAGCATATTAAAAAGCAGGACTGTTCTGCTTAGTTTGAGATTGCCTGGTCAGTTTACAAGTTGGCAATCTCGTTCATCTGGTAGTTATTGGCTTACAATTTGGTCTTCAGAAAACATTTTTCTTAGCAGTTCTTTAACTAGCTTTGCAATGTGTGAAGATACCCTACATATTGCAAAGTTGGTTAAGTCCTGCATAAAAGCAATTGATTTTAAGATTTTATCACTATTGAAGCACTGGAATTACATGATTATTCAGTAGCAATGCTTATTGATTGCCAGTAACCAAACACATAACCAGTGTCCAAGTTCTTTAAAAAATGGTCCAAGGAAGACATGAAACCACACCAAACAACTGGGGAATGTAGTGACTTTTAGTCAGTTTCATGATTTTTTTCTAGCCTATATTTTGCAGTTGTGGGTGTTGATAGCACCATGCAGAAGGAGATGTGCCTTATCTATCTAAAGAATGTTCTATGGCCAATCGCAGTACAATGTAAACATCTCTCTGGCATTCATATCATAGGGCAAAAGTTGTTGAATATGAGTCTTTTGTTCAAGATTAAGTGCATAATATTTTCAACAATTTTGTGAACTGTTAAAGATGGTTTATCTGCATTTCAGGAAGAACTCTGGAAGGATAAGGGTGGGACTATGCAGACGCGAATTTAGAGCGAGCGAGAGGTTGCGAGCAATTTAGTTTTCGCAAAGCTAAACCATGCACAAATGAGAAGCGAGAAATAATGCTGGCGAGAGCGAATTTCTGGTTCTTGCACATATCTGACAGGTTTTGATATTTATTGCGTCTCGCCTCTTCTCGCCACATATTCTTGCTCGCTTGGAAAATTCGCTTGCTCGTGTCTGCATAGTCGCACCCTAAGAGTGTGAACCTGAGAAATATTTCTTGAATTATATTCCTGAGAGTCTTTGTCATTGTTTTATGCACGAATCAAATATCACTGATTCACCTGGGAAAATCTTTGAACTTTACCGCTGATGAAATGAAGAAATTTTTTGATATATCTCTCACTATGTCATATTTGGGATACCCAAAATTAAAAATGTATTGGACAATGGGTACTAGGATAACAAAAATCACATCCAGCATGTCAAAGAAACACTTCTTTTCTTTACACCACAATCTAAAATTGGTAATTGGTTGTTGATGATGTACCTGATGAAACTCGAAAAGTGGACAAGTTTTGGAAAATACACCCTTTAAAAATAGGAACTGTTCTACTCTCAGCACCGGGGTGAAATTAACATTACACTATCTGGAACCTGTGACCGGTGCTCGACGCGTATATGCTGTATATTGCTGTTTGACCTGAAGAAGAGCGAAGGGATCGCTTGAAAACGTTGTCAACAGCGATATACAGCATATACGCAGCGAGCACCAGTCACAGGTTCTGGATAGTGTAACGTTGAATACACCCTTTGTTGAAGGATGGTAGAAATTTCTGTCTACAAAATCCAAGATCAAGTAAGGTGTTGATGGATGAATAAATGATTCCTTTTTGAGTCCATACCCCCATGAGACAGTATATTCAGGGGAAACCAAATCAATGCAGTGTGAAGAACTTTCTGTGCACTTTAGCAGATGGCCTACTATTTGACTTTTTTGTTTAGGAAGGAGAAGGTGACACTATCATTGAAGGCTATCAATTCCTTAATTAATATTGGTGGTAAGACAATAATGGATCTATCAAGATCCCTTCCCCAGGTTGTACTTTGTACATGGATGAATATTTTACATCATTCCAGTTATTGGATTACTTGTATGCAGATTGGGAATGTCAGGGAACAGGAACAATCAAAGCAGGTTGAGTTCCTTCCAATTGTAAGTTGCAAATTGATTCATCAATGAAAACTAAAGGGCCCATGGTGAAATTGACCAGTCAGTTAGAGATAATGGACAAATATCAGTTTTGAAATGGATAGATAACAAACCAGTGATGCTTGCTTCATCTGTTGAAGGGAAGAACCTGTAGGGGAGTGTAAAAGATAGTCCAAAAAAGAAAAAAGAAGCACATTATTGTAACTAGGCCATATCCAATCCTACAATGAAAATATGAGAGGCATAAACCTGTTTGATAGAATTATTTCCATCTATTGCCAAAGGTCTAAAACTAGAAAATGGATGATGAGAATGATTTTCCATTTTTTTGATTTTGCATGTGCTGCTGGATGGATAGCCTATAGAAGAGATAGCAGAGCAATAAAAAAGAGGGAGAAAAACACACTTCAATATTTGGGATTCAAAGAAAAAGTGTCATAATGGCTATTACATTCAGATAGTACAGGAATAAGAAAAAACAGGAACAATAAAGATGAAGGAAAAAAAAAATGAAAAAATGAAAAATATTCCAACTCCACATCCCAGCGAAATACAACACAAGAGTGGAGCAAAACACGTGCCAGAAATCAGTGCGGATGGCAAAATCACCGATGCCAAATTAAAGGATGTAAAAATGTGTGAGCTAGAGTGTACTGTATGGAATGCAAAATCCATCTGTGCCTTGTGGCAAATAGAAATTGCTTCAAAGCATATCATATGTAAATGTATAATGTCAAATATTGTGAAAAACAGTCAAATAAACCATTTTTACATCACAAATTGATTCACAGTTCCTACAACCTTTATGTAAGTAATTTGTGTATTTCAAATTATGTTATCATCACATCGTATCATAAAAGTTATAACACTTACTTTTTACACATTAAAAAAATGATTAAAAACATTTTTGTATTAGTTATTTGTTATTTAGATTTTGTTTGTGAATTTCTTTTTCTATTCATTGGTTGTTTTATTTGAATTGAAACATTAAGGTAAACATATAGGTGCTTCACTGCATGATAAACAGTATTTTGCTTGGTTTTTCTTATCTTTGTTTATGTACTGAACAAAAGTGGATTCTTACTAATTTTTATATGTCCTACAACTTTATAATTAACATTTTTGGTCTGGGATGCACCATTTTCAAAAAATTTTTTTTGAATGACCTTGAAAATGTCCTTTGAGATCGGCTTTATGTTCATTGGATTTGACACATATCATAATTTGCATTGTTTATTTTTGCATGCCGTCAACTGTACAAACATTACATTATGTGTAACCAGATTTTTGGGATATCCTTTATGTTGGTTGTTCATAGTTATTAAAAATGATTATAAAACTTACTTTGTTTTAAAATAATTTTAATTTCTGAAACAGTTTTCAATTATTAATTTAATAGCCTGATATTTTTTTAATCTCTCATAGTTAAGATAATATGAAATCAAATCAGAAGTTATATGAAATTATTGGGATCATTACAAAGTTATAGAATTTATAAGCAAAAAATTGTCTTTTCTAGTAATAAGATAATTGTGTGTGTGTAGGTATACAGTATAAAGAACATTAAAAGTTAGAGAAAGATTAAATATTTAATTTTAAATTTTATAAAAAACATAAAAATATCATTTATATGCTGTNTTACTTAAAAAACTGTTATTTTTGTTTGTCGATTTTTGCTAGTTGCATAGCATTCTGTAATATATAGTGTCATATCAGCAAAACTATTTTAAATATTTTGTGGTGTATTGTGTATAAAACTCTTGAATAACAATAGTGTTTTGCAAAACTTCAGAAATTGGTGTTATCAAAATTTTGACATCATCTGTATATGTGTGTCATCTTCATCCTCACTAACTTCATTATTTTTGGAAGACACTGAAGCTATATCATCATCATTTGTCAAAAGTTCCCAACAAATAATACTGTTTTCAACCCAGCATATTCTTCAAAACTGTAGTGAGAAAATGCATCTGGTAACTGTAGAAGAGCACATTTTGAACACATTTTGTCAGTTGTAAGTTTACTTTTAAAAAGTTTGTTGATTGGAATGTCATTATCTAAATTGAACTTTTCTCTGTTAGTTTGTAGAAAGTCAGCATCTCAAAAACAATTTGCTATTGTTAAAGCATTGATATACTTTGCCATGCCAAGTGGACAAAGTTTATTGCATCAAGATTTATAGAAAGCGATTCTTTGCTATTATTTATAGAAGTTACCATCTTCAAAAGGAGAATTTGCTGATAGCCACTCTTTAAACTTGGTCTAAACCAAATTTAGACCAAGGTTGTAGTTTTGAACTTGTGTTGGGGGACATAAACACCAATTTAATGCAACATAAATTCTTGATGTTGGGATGCGCCAGGTAGTTGTCAGTCAATAATAAAATTTTTCATTACTTCTCAGTTCTTCATCTCATTCTTGCAGTTTACCACATAAAATGTCAGGTGTCATCCAAGCTCTTCAGTTAGATTTGTAGTTTACCGATAGCCATTGATTTTCGAAACATCTTTGAATTTTTGATTTACTGATTACTAATAGTTTTCTTTTTTCTTTTTCTATAAGATTTGCTGTTAGTAGAAAAGTAATTCTTCATTTAGATAATTTTTCTCCTGCACAGCTTTCTTTTTTGAATCTTAGCATCCTATCTGGTGTAAGCTTATTAAAAAAAAAACTGTTTCATCTGTATTAAAGCTATCAGAATCTTGGAAATTTTCTATAATTTTTGGCTACTTATTTTGCAACCAGTCTTCTACCATGTCCATGTTTACTGCAGCTGCTTTTCCAACAATTTTTCAGCTTCCAATAATGTCCTTTTTTAAACCTCTTGATGCAACTTCTACTGTATTTAAATTCTGTACTCTTTTCCAATTTGCTTCCAAACTCTTCTGCTTTTGACTACAATATAGCAAATACTGTAAAGCACCACTAATAGTTGTGTTTTTAAGTCTCTGTTGAGAAAATTGTTTTAACAATACTTGATCTAATTCATCATGTGCTGATTTTCTAAGCTTTTTAGCATTCAATTATCATGTTGAAACTTGCAAGTATTTTGTCTCTTTCCTTCCAAATGGTAGAAATTGTCAATTTAATCATATTTGTTTCTTTAAACATATTTTTATATTTAAAACATTAACAAATTAATTAAATTTTATTATTTACTTGTAAATTAATATTTATAAATGTGTTCGCTCAGAGTTTTAGCTATAAATCAAATTTGAACTAAGACTGTAATGAAAAGGGTAATTTGGAAAATTCACAAAATACCAAAGTAATAATTAAAACAATGACTAATTGTTTTATATAATTATTACAGATTATGATTGTATTTATTTTCCTAACTTTAAATTAAAATAGATTAGAGCAAATTATATTAATGAATTTAAACATTTTATTTTACATCAGAAATAAAACATGATAGTTTTTGTTGTATAATTAAGAATTTTAAAAACTATGTAAAATAACAAATTTTTCTCATTTAAGAACGTCAGAATTGGTTATATTAAAATAACTAAAAATTATCCAGTAGTGTCTGCTTACAAAGAACCTGTACAGACATCAGAACTGGTTCATTATACCCAATGTTCATTATATTGGATAAGAAATAAAACATAGTCTAATTTTGGAAAACTAAAGTTTAATGTCTCAAAGATAAAATGTAACAAATTATTACATAGGAAGTTGCCATTACAACATCAATATAAATGTGCATGGTTACTTAAAAAAACTGTTATTTTTGTTTGTCGATTTTTGCTAGTTGCATAGCATTCTGTAATATATAGTGTCATATCAGCAAAACTATTTTAAATATTTTGTGGTGTATTGTGTATAAAACTCTTGAATAACAATAGTGTTTTGCAAAACTTCAGAAATTGGTGTTATCAAAATTTTGACATCATCTGTATATGTGTGTCATCTTCATCCTCACTAACTTCATTATTTTTGGAAGACACTGAAGCTATATCATCATCATTTGTCAAAAGTTCCCAACAAATAATACTGTTTTCAACCCAGCATATTCTTCAAAACTGTAGTGAGAAAATGCATCTGGTAACTGTAGAAGAGCACATTTTGAACACATTTTGTCAGTTGTAAGTTTACTTTTAAAAAGTTTGTTGATTGGAATGTCATTATCTAAATTGAACTTTTCTCTGTTAGTTTGTAGAAAGTCAGCATCTCAAAAACAATTTGCTATTGTTAAAGCATTGATATACTTTGCCATGCCAAGTGGACAAAGTTTATTGCATCAAGATTTATAGAAAGCGATTCTTTGCTATTATTTATAGAAGTTACCATCTTCAAAAGGAGAATTTGCTGATAGCCACTCTTTAAACTTGGTCTAAACCAAGTTTAGACCAAGGTTGTAGTTTTGAACTTGTGTTGGGGGACATAAACACCAATTTAATGCAACATAAATTCTTGATGTTGGGATGCGCCAGGTAGTTGTCAGTCAATAATAAAATTTTTCATTACTTCTCAGTTCTTCATCTCATTCTTGCAGTTTACCACATAAAATGTCAGGTGTCATCCAAGCTCTTCAGTTAGATTTGTAGTTTACCGATAGCCATTGATTTTCGAAACATCTTTGAATTTTTGATTTACTGATTACTAATAGTTTTCTTTTTTCTTTTTCTATAAGATTTGCTGTTAGTAGAAAAGTAATTCTTCATTTAGATAATTTTTCTCCTGCACAGCTTTCTTTTTTGAATCTTAGCATCCTATCTGGTGTAAGCTTATTAAAAAAAAAACTGTTTCATCTGTATTAAAGCTATCAGAATCTTGGAAATTTTCTATAATTTTTGGCTACTTATTTTGCAACCAGTCTTCTACCATGTCCATGTTTACTGCAGCTGCTTTTCCAACAATTTTTCAGCTTCCAATAATGTCCTTTTTTAAACCTCTTGATGCAACTTCTACTGTATTTAAATTCTGTACTCTTTTCCAATTTGCTTCCAAACTCTTCTGCTTTTGACTACAATATAGCAAATACTGTAAAGCACCACTAATAGTTGTGTTTTTAAGTCTCTGTTGAGAAAATTGTTTTAACAATACTTGATCTAATTCATCATGTGCTGATTTTCTAAGCTTTTTAGCATTCAATTATCATGTTGAAACTTGCAAGTATTTTGTCTCTTTCCTTCCAAATGGTAGAAATTGTCAATTTAATCATATTTGTTTCTTTACATAATTTGCTTTGCTTTACACTGTTTTGCAGCCTTTAAATAATTTCATATTTAGTCTGTAATATAAGTGGCTTATGTTTCTGTTTACACTGATTAGTAGAGTCATCATATTTCAAAGGACAATACTTTATAATTTTGATTTAGCAAATGGCAAGGGTCAACATGCCTCAAGATTATGTGCAGTTTGTTATTCTTTATAATCAATGTCAGTGAAATGGAATTTTTTCTAACCAATAACAGCATAAATTTTAAATTTTGTGATGGTTTAGTTTTGAAATTCAAATTTGAAATACTGTATTTACAGTTGAAATTTTCAATCAATGAAAAGCATACTTTCAATTTCCAAATGTTAAATGGGTGGGAAATAGAACAAAATACCTTTTGAAAATCATTTAACTATTAATAACAGATGAGAAATAACATTTAAAATTAAAATTACAGCATTAACAAATAAAAATCCTCAACATTATAAATTTCTAAGTTCATTGGGCTGGTAGACAAACCTCAGAAAATACCTTAGTGAAGTAAGAAAATTGGTACAGAGAGAATATAAAAATTTAAGTTTGTGATGAAAAATTAGGTAAATAAATGTGTGCATTGAAATTAGTTAATTAAAAGCAAAAATGCCCAAATTAAGCAACATTTCCCATATTAGGTCATTTTAGTTCAAGACCTCTTACCTTTTGTTTAATCCATTCATGTCACTCCCATTATGTTACGGAAAAAGTTTTAATTTAAAAACCCTAGTAATAACTCAGGAATATTGTTTGTTTGCATAATCCTTTATAAGCGATAATTTTCATTTTTTTAAATTAAAATATTGTTCATTATATATGAGTTTGTTGTAGCTGGAAAAAATAACATTGCTCTTATGGGTGTTTCATTCATTCATACATTAAAATTGGATCAGGTGATCCAATTTCTCCTCAATTTTTTTATATACAGTAGAGCGTCGTTTATCCAAATCAATTGGGGACTGGGGTTGTTCGGATAACCGATTATGTACAAAAAAAATATATTAACCTATCCCATGTTGAAATTTTTCTCTGTTGCGTGTCGCTTTGCGTTGAATTTTCGTCGATGTTAAGCCTAACATAAACTTTTTAAAATAATAATCGTGGCTATTGTATCGTTAAAAATTACTTCTTTATTTTGTACAAACAAAATAAATACAGTATATTGAAAAATATAAAAACAGTAAAAAAATTATACTTCAGAAGTTAATTTAGTATCAAAAACGTAAAATATTTGAGTAGCCCAAGACATAGCCAAAGATTGCAGTGCCACAGCACTAGCGAAAATTTAAATTTGCCAACTGGAATTCTTTTGGATAACCGACTTTCGGATAAACGACGCTCTACTGTATATGATATTGATAAATGAAGATAGAGATAGTGAGATTAATTTAAACATTGATGCTATACATTCTGTGTAATATGCTGCTAATTGTATCAAAATAGAGTAAGATGGTAATGATATTTGAGAAATTTTAAAATTGATCAGTTATTTGTAATGAGTTCCAATCACATGTAAGGCTTTATTATACATTTTGATATATTGGAACCAAACTTTTTGGACTTAAATATATTTATTATGAATTGCTAATTGTATGAATATCAGAAATATAACACTTTTGAATATAATTTTTGTCATTATAAAATTAAAATGATGATAATATTTAATTAATATACAAAAGTTGCTGTTGTAGGTTTTGAATATAATAACTTAACTTTGTATATTATTTTCTACATCAAGTATATATTCTTAATTTTTAGGTTAAAAGGCTTATAATAGGTCAAAATGGCATTCTTTCTACTCCAGCAACATCTTGTATAATTAGAAAGAGAAATGCTGATGGTGGAATAATCCTTACTGCAAGCCATAATCCGGGAGGTCCTGATGCTGACTTTGGAATTAAATTTAACATTGACAATGGAGGCTAGTGCTTGTTTTATTTCTTTAATTTTATAAAGTATTAGTTTTTTATTTATTTATGGATTAGACTAAATTTGAATGATATAAAAGTTTTATGTAAGCTGCAATAATTATTATTTAACTATGATTAGGACCTGCACCTACTGGTGTAACTTCTAAAATATTTGAAATAAGCAAAGAAATCAAGGAATATAAAATTTGCCCAGAATTAAAAGTTGATATAACTAAACTAAGTGAAGAAAACTTTGAAGTGGATGGCTCTACTTTTACAGTTGAGGTTGTAGACTCTGTTCAGGATTATCTTAATTTAATGAAAGAAATTTTTGATTTTCCAAAAATTAAAGAATATTTAGCTTCAGGCTGTGGTGGGAAACCATTTCCTATACTCATAAATTCATTAAATGGAGGTAAATTCAGCTATAATAATTTTTGACTATTTATTAAGTTATAAGTTATTTTAATAACTTAATTATATAGTAATGGGACCTTATGCAAAAAGAGTGTTTTGTGATGAATTGGGTGCTCCCGAGAGCAGTGTTGTTAATTGTATTCCATTAGAAGATTTTGGAGGGCGACATCCTGATCCTAATTTAACTTATGCAAAAGATTTGGTAGATGCCATGGCAACTGGTGATTATTGTTTTGGTGCAGCATTTGATGGTGATGGAGTAAGTTTAAATTTAAATTTATTTTACTTTATTTTCAGTTAATAAGTAGCTTTTTGATCATTAAACTATTTCTATTTTTTTCTTTCCTTTTTTTAGGATCGCAACATGATTTTAGGTCACAAGGCATTTTTTGTAACTCCATCAGATTCTCTAGCAGTACTTTCTGCTAATTTGGATTGCATTCCATATTTTCAAAAGTCAGGTGTGAAAGGATATGCTCGTAGTATGCCAACAGCTGGAGCAGTTGACAAGTAGGCTGCATGTTACTTAAATTGTATTTTGATGTATGTAATATTAAAATATAAATGCATTCTTATAGAGTTGCTGCAAAAACAGGAAAAGAATGCTTTGAAACACCCACAGGATGGAAATTTTTTGGTAATTTACTTGATGCAGGAAAAATTTCAATTTGTGGAGAAGAAAGTTTTGGGACTGGTTCTGATCACATCAGGTAACGAATTAATCTCTTTTTAATATTTAATTTTAAATTTATTTTGCCTAAATATATTTAATTTTGATGCTTTAGAGAAAAAGATGGTTGTTGGGCTGCTCTTGCTTGGTTATCAGTTCTAGCAGATCGAAAACAAAGTGTGGAACAAATGTGTAGTGATCATTGGTCAAAATATGGAAGAACGTTTTTTACAAGGCAAGTTTTGCAAAAAATTTTACCATTCAAAAAATAAGTTGATATTTGGTTAATATACTTNCTTTTCTGTCCTCCCAAAAACGAGCCTGTACTAGAACAGGAGCCTTAAAATTTAAAAATAAAGTGCCTTAATAGAGACAGGACTTTTCTGTCCTCCCAAAAACGAGCCTGTACTAGAACAGGAGCCTTAAAATTTAAAAATAAAGTGCCTTAATAGAGACGGAACCTTTCTGTCCTTAAAAAAAGCCTTATTACTCTGCCTTTATACATTTCCCTCTTCCTTAATTAATAAATTATGCAAAGTTCCAAGAATCGAGTTCCTTAACAGGGGGGGTGCTTGCAGATTTATGTGTGATTCACTTTTATGAGGTTCATTGTACGTGAGAGAAGGGACATATTTAATGATTCGAATTATCCTGATTATCGCGCTTATTAACACCGTAGTAATTTTTATTTTATTTATATTAGATATGACTATGAAGATTGTGAAACAGAACCAAGCAACAAAATGATCAGTATGCTTCAAGAATATGTGAAAGATGGAAGCTTGAATGGGAAAACTTTTACTGAAGAGGGAAAATCTTACACTGTTCAAAAAGTAGACGATTTTGAGTATAAAGATCCAATAGATGGGTCAGTGACTAAAAACCAGGTAAATTACAAATATGTATTTGTAGATTCTCAAATGTATAACAATTCGAACATATTTATAAATAAAAATTTTTTGACAGGGTATAAGAATTATATTCACAGATGGATCTAGAATTGTATTTCGTCTCAGTGGTACAGGTAGCAGTGGTGCTACTATTCGTATGTACGTAGATTCACATGAATCTGATTTAACTAAACACAAGTTAAGTGCTCAGGTAATAAATTATTGTTTTTAATTTTTACTTAAAAAATTGTTTGCAAATTATAATTTGTTCTTTCTCTTAATTTTTAGGAATTACTGAAACCACTTATAAAAATAGCTCTTAGCATATCAAAATTACAAGAATTAACAGGAAGAACAGGCCCTACAGTTATTACATAATAAATACTTCTGTAGACAATTAAAAATGCGATAAAAAATTTTATTGGTTTGTGCCATAAAATCCCCCCTAAAAAGTTGATTTTAGAAGGCATGTTTAAATGTTAAATTTATAATAATTTATATAAAAAAATTTTATATAATATAATAATAAAAAAATAAAAAAAAATAGAAGTATGTTAAAAAAATTGTAATATACTGATTGTTAAAATGAAACCATAAAATCTATAAATTGTTATAGTCAAGATTTAAATAATTATGTAAGATAAAAATTTTTTCAATATGTATATATATTTTACTTTGCAAGTGTTAAGCATAGTAGTATTAAAACCTTGTAAATAATGACCATTAAAATTTAATGGTCTAAATTTAAAACTGCCATTACAATTACACCTATCTAAAAGATATACAACCAGCAGCTACTGCCCAGTGAATGTTTTATTGCAAAATCAAAAAAATATAAATCCTTTAACCTAATAGACTTTAATTTAAAAATTGTAAATTCATGATTTTTTCCCCCCTCTTTTGTTTAATTATAGTAAGATGTACTGTAAACAATGGGCAAGTGTGAATTTTGAAATTCTTATTGCTGTAACACAAATGCTTGTTATTAAAACCATTTTGAATTAGTCTGTAATTTTAAATTTTGTTATAAAACATCCTGAATCTCTCTACATCAGTGGTTTCCAAAGTGAGTGCTACTGTTCTCCTGTGGGCTGTGAGTAAATCTAGGGAACAAAAAAAAAGCGAGTGGGTGGCAGGGAGTGCTGAAGCTGGATACTGACCATAGGTGAGAGTTGAGTCACTGAAAAACCTTTGTCTATTAAAATGGGTAAGAAGAAACATTGCATTTAATGGTTTCCAGATGTGCAGAACAGTGTATGGTAAGGACACAAAGTGTGAGGTTCATAGAAAAGTTTTTCTAAGAACATTTCCAAGATTTTCTCACAAAAGGGAAAATGGGTTATGGGCTTTGGGTATAAGTTTATGGAATCAAGATGGCAGTGACTTGAGTTTGGGAATCAATGCTTTACATGCTTTCGTCAACATGCATTTATCATTATAAGCTTGGTTCATCATCTATTAAATATTTCAAAAAATGTACAAGGTATTCAATTTTTCTTTTGTTACAACAGTTCAAATCAATCACATTTTGGCTTCTTTTAAAATATGATAAACTTGAGGTTGAAAATATCAATATAAATTAATGATTTTCAAAAAGTTGATAAACATTTTTATAACAAAATTTGGTATTATAATACAGTACATTAAAGTTCTTCATTTTTAGTTTGTAAATGAAATTTGCTAAATACCTAAATTTTTGTTACAGAAAGGTACAGTAGAGCCTTGATTATCCGACCGTCCTAGTCGGCAAATTTCAAATGTCCGCTAGTGATGTGGCGCTACAATATTTGGCTATGTCTTGGCTACTTTAATATTATTTTTACGTGTTTTAGCTGGCAACACTCATTTGACCATGAAAGGGAGCCAGTATTTAAACGAGGCTTATTTTCTAATTTTTAACGATACAATAGCGACAATTATTATTTTAAAAAATTTTTGTTAGGCTTAACATCGATGAAAATTCAATGCAAAGTAGGTTAATAGCGATATACTAATTACATGGGATATAATAATATACTACACTAATAATGGATTTTTTCATACTTTTCGGTTATCCGACCAACCCCAGTCCCCAATTGAGTCGGATAATCGAGGCTCTACTGTATCTTTAAAGATTTCTGTATTCAGAAATTTAAATTTATACAGTATACATATACACAGGGTCTTCCAAATAGAATTCTGCCATTTTAAATGGTTGTAATTACAACATTCAGATAATGTACTTTAAATCATTGGAAAATTATGTTAATTATTATCAGTTTCACATTTGCCCATTAAAATTTCTCAATGTGTGCATCTGAGATGCATAATTGAGAAATTTGAGTATCAGTTGAATGTGTGCCACATCACATGGCACACATCCAAACTGATACTCAAATTCTTATGCTGTAGCAAGATCTGTCACTCCTCCCACAGCAGCCACAATTATACAACTCCTGCAGATAACATGTTGCACAATAAGTGATTCCAGTTTTGCAAACTGCAGAACAGTGGTGTAGCAAACATAACTGGTGCCCAGGGCACGACACTTTATTGGCACCCCCTCCCCTCCAGAAAGAAATCTTGTTTGTCTTGGAGAAATTTGGCGTCCCTCTGCAAGTGGTGCCCGGTGCATGATAGACCCCCTTGTCCCCCTTGCTATGCTAGTGCTGCAGAACACAAAACACACTATTGTGGAGTTGTCATTTTCATTTATGGTGCTTTCTAGAGCTGGTAGATGGCAAGATGTTTGAATGCAGATGGGAGATAAAACTCAGGCAGTTACCCATTGATTGGTATATATTGCATACTTCTCTAATAATTCATGTAATTATAATAATTTAAAATGGTAACATTCATTTTGGAAGATCTTTATTTACTAATAATCATGTATATTTGAAAATTAAAATTTATATGGGATACATGAAATCAAAAAACTAATATATTTGGAATATAAATGCCCATTAAACAAAATACAGATTAAGTTTTGCTATTAATATTCATATATTTCAATGTTTTTTAATTACAAGATTATGTATGTTTTAGATAATGTATTATATATCTGACAAAAATTTAAGAATCATTGTTATACATCATATGCACTAACAGACTAAGATTTTAATGTTATCATAGATACTCTTTCTGAACATTAAAACATTCTGCATTATGTGGGGTCCCAGACGAGGTTCAAACTCGAGTAAACCGTGAAATTCTTGCGCGACACAAAATGTAAACAACGAGACTCGTTGTTTCGAGTATGCGTCAAACTATCTGTCAAGGTCTTAGTGGAAGACAAACTCTAACACGAGCGCTCAAACAGGTAGATCTTTGACTCACGTGTCTATAAAATGTTGACCGAGATAAACCTTTTTGAACAAAAAAATAGGGGAATTTTTGATAGATGAAAGGTGAAAATGATCGTTAAATTCTTAGACATCAAGAAATGGTAAACAACGGCCTGAGTTATGAGTGCAGGTGTTATTGTTTTATAAACAGTCACCGAGCAGAGTCGACAAAGAGGTATCAGATGGACACCTCAAATCGGACCTTTCCCGCAAATCGAAAAAGCTTCGTCTTGCACCTGGAGACAAAGGAGAGAGGAACGGGATGAAGGACCAATCTGAAATGCAAATAGTGGGGGAAAAACTATAAAAATCGGAACTTCAAGGTCGAAAGAGAGTCTCCTCTGGATTAAGCCTACCGTTTGATTTAGATTGTGTTGTGCAACTGCCGATCACCCAGGATGCCACAGCTTAACAATGAACATCTGTATTATCCAGTGATCCTTCTTGTCCGCCCGGGCTGCAACCGATCACCCGAACTTTCGCCGTTCACAAGAGCACTGAGATTTGGAATTGTCCAATATCGATGTAAGCATGAATTCGAACAAATAAACGGGTTTTCTTTTGTTAAACACTTGTTCTTCATTTGCCTTCTTCGCCACCACCCACATACGCGGTTTCCCTTAGGCTCATTCTGACGCGAGATAAACTATTCTCCCTTTTACATTGGCGGACTTACAATTATTCTTACCTAAAGAAGAATAAAAATATTAGAATTTTAATTATTTAACAAGTTAGAAACTGTTGATAATGCTAGCAATAATTGTTAACTGTAATCTTTTAAGTTCACTTAACAAAAATTGGTAGTTTTCCCCTACATATGATTACAATAAGCAGATTCTATTATATCAAAATTATCAGATATCAGAATTATAATGTTTTGAAACATGTAGGTCAAAATATTCTTATAAAACCCATTTTGTTATAGTTTGCCTTTTTATCCGAAGATAATGATTTCTTAAATTTTCATATTATCATTCTCACTCAACATGTGGCTGATGATTGCAGACCAGTGACAACTCTTGTGTGTTCCAGGCTCAAAGCACTAGTTAATTTGTATTTTATCACAGTGAGCAATTTAATTTGCTGGCATTTCTTACTTTAATCATACTGGATGAATTCAATTTTTAATTATTTCAATATATATTTTTTAATATCAGTTAATAAATCAATGATTTTAGATTAATAAAAAAAACAAATAAACAATGAGAATCACTTCAAGCTCTGAAAATTCCTTTGTTTCATGTACAGTACCTGGAAACTTAAATTGTTTTTACCCCTCAGGCTACAATGGAAACTTGTATAGAAAATATATGCCCTCCACCTCAGATTAGTAGTGGCGTGCCTCTGTATGTTATACTTTTACTTTAACAGATAGATGACTGGTATGACTTGATTAATACCTTTCAGGAAAATTTTTGAATTGAAATAACATTCTGGTTTGTATTGGAAGTTCATTTATAGTTAATTGTGGCTTCCTGTACCTAAGGTTTCCATATATGGTCTGGTATTTCATCTAACTCCATTCTCAAGATTAAGGAAGGAAGGAAAGAAAGACAGATGGATGGATGGACAGACGACAGTAGGAAATTATAGGTCTACAATTTTTTTCAAACTGCAGCCCAAAAACCAGTCAAATAACTTTTCCATTGGCTAATCTCTAACAGGTTAAGCTGATTTAAAGATAAAATTATTTTTGTTTTAGTAACAGTACTCTCTGATCCAGACTTGTTAGTCTCTGTATTTGACATTATTATTAATCTCACAAATTTATTTTAAAAACCAAATACCAATATGTTAAAATGTATAATACATTAAGATTACAGACAAATGTCCCATTCTGACTTTTCTTTATATATAATCCCACTAATCTGAACAACTTGCAATAAGTAGTTTTAAATACAGTGCATTCTAAGTAATCCAAAGAGAAACTTAAATTCTAGAAATCATTTGTTTTGTATGAAAATGTGATGCAAACATTTAAACAATAGAAGAATGTAAGTCCTAAGATCAACCATCTCCGGTTGGGTATCAAATTAAACTTAGATTGTGAAAAAGGTCAAAATCAGAATTGAGAACTTGATATAGTTAGTAATTAGTGATCAACCTCTTGGAAAGTGAGAATGAGGAAAAGCTACCAATCAGAATGGGCAATCAAGGATAGAAATGAATAAAAACCCAGGAATTCAAGTACGCAATGGCTTCTCCTGAAAGTTCCACCTGTCGGACCAATTGTGTGTCTCGTGCCCATCTTCATCTCCCATCCTATATCATCTTCCCATCACCAGAAGTCGACCGCATCGTCCTGAAGTTGTTTAGGGAACCGTCATTCAAGAACCAGGGACACTCCTCCTTATGGGACTATCTTGGATAGGAGAGGTAGATCCAGAGGTTGCTGCTAACTTAGAACTTCCAGGATTGTGGAAATCTTATAAGCTTTTGTGTCAAATAAATGATTTCTTGTAACTATAGAGTTTGTCTCGGTACCAATCGTACCCATATGTGAACCCTTCAAGACCCCCAAACTTACCCCATAGGAACCTTACATATGCCACATTATGTGTAGAATTACAGTAAAGCATCAATTATCCAACTCAATTGGGGACTCAGGTTGGTCAGACAACTGAAAAAAATCGGATAACCAAAAAGAAGGAAAAAAATACATTATTAGTATAGTATATTAGGATATTAGTATATCCCATGTAATTAGTTTATTAGTATATCGCTATTAACCAACTTCGCGATGAATTTTCATCGATGTTTAGCCTAACAAATTTTTGTTTTAAATAATAATCGTCACTTATTGTAGCGTTAAAAATTATTTTTAAATTATTTTATTGCTCACGAAACAAACAACCACTCATAATTAGAAAATTAAGTCTCGTTTAAATACTGGTCTCCCTTCAATGGTCGAGCCATTGATGCCAGCTAAAACATGCAAAAATTTAACAAAAATAATATTAAAGTAGCCAAGACATAGCCAAATATTTTAGTGCCACATCACTAGCGGACATTTGAAATTTGCAGACTAGAATGGTCGGTTAACCGATGTGACGGTTAATCGGGGGTCGGATAATCGATGCTCTACTGTAGTAAAAGTTTATATTGTTGAATGTTAACTTGCTGATCAGTTTTCTTTTGAGCATGAGTAGCCAGTGAGTACATTTTGACTGTTGTTAAACCTCAGTTAACAGGAGTGGCAGTGTTATAACACTGTCTTCTACATAAGTTGTCTTGTTTTGAAAGATACTATTTAACTTTATTTTGTTGTCATCAGAGTTTGAAAGTGTAACTGATGGGTGCACAGATGTGTGAGTGGGGACAAAGAAAACATTCAATTGTGACTGATGGTCAACTTTATCAGAGTTCAAGTCATGCATGAGAAATCCTGTGTGAGATAAGCTGGGGGTACAATCTGTAGTAGGTGTACCACTTAATTGGCACAAAATCAAAAGATTCGATCTATAAACTTTTTTCTAAGAGAGCGTTATTTTTATTGGAATTAGATGATCGTGTAATCACCCTCTTCCTTCCGTCAGGATTCCCGACACCAGTTAATCACTTTTATATTACGCGGATTAACACGCGTATTGATTCGAGAAGGAGATGATGAAATGTGTTTCATTCAGATATCGAAGAGACATTTCTTTAACACACAAAAACAAAAATTTAATAAACAAAATAATATAAAATTAAATATGCAAATAAAGCAATTTCAAGAACTTCAAATAAAGCTGTTTCAAGAGAGAGAGCTCACAATTTCTATCATAAATCATACTACCTCTAAATTATCTTTATCTTCTGTTCTTTAGATGAATATGACTATTCTTTTTTCTTGGTTCATCAATGGCACATATTTAAATAATTTCTTCCCTATTTACTAACTTAAACTCATTTTATAGAAACTTCTAGATTCGACTTTTGGTGTTGGCCTTTAGGAGATGATATGGAATACGTCTTCCTTCTCTTGAATTTTGTGGCGTACTCCCCAAATCATGCAAAATTCTTTCTTTTTCTCATGAATTTTCTCCAATCAGCATTTGGTATTTTTCCACGTGAACAGAGGAAAAGGGGATTTATCGAGGGGTTGACATTTCCCAGGGTGACTAAAATTTTTAGTAGATAAGGGAAAACAAAAGGATGTTTCAACTTCTGTTGAAGGAAGTGAGTTTTTCCAGTTTCCTTTGTTTTAGAAAATATAATTTTCCCACCAAAATCAAAGAATATTTTTCGTTTAAAATTTTACTTTTTAATTAAATTGTTAATTAATCACAGGGGCAATTCGCCTCTCACACCTGTTTTATGATAAATTTCCCCAAATTTCAAGGAATGCCCTGTTTTATATTGGAGATTGGATTATCACAAGTTCTGTGCCAGATGGATACCAAAACAATTGATGTTTATGCATAACTTCAAAGCTGTACACATTGAGTTTTCTATTGTGTATTCCTAACATAGATACACAACTATCATAGAGATTCAAGTTTAATTTTTAAAATAATTAACAGTATTTGTTTCAATACATTCCCAGCCTTCACATAAACAATGTTGCAAGTTTTATGCAAAAATAGTACTGTAATGAGCAATAGGCATGTATTGCTACTACTTGTTGTGCAACTTTACACACAGACAATTGACACTCTCTAGTAATATGAAAATTAACAGATATTGATAAATAGAAATGATAAAAAAAATAGAATAGTTTATGACAAGATATGTCAGGAACATTAAATGGACCACCCTGTATATCTCATAAAATATGCATCAATTGATCAGAATAAAAGTTAATTTTTGAGGGGCTTTTTTAATTTCATAAGCCTTCTATAAGGAGGCAGGAACAATTTTAGAATTTCAAATTATACAGGATGGGGCAGAAAGGATGGATGTTTTTGAAATGACTACAACTCACCACCAAGTGGAGTGACAAATGTGTGGCAGGTAGTGTGAAAGTAGTGAAGTCTTAGCATTGTCTTTTCAGTTGAAGGCATAGAGCCATGGACAATAGAACACTGTGTTTGCATATGGCTGAGGAAACAGTTGTATGCAAATGGGATTACTCAGTTGTACATGTCTGATAGGAATACATTTCCACATACTTGCGTATGATAGGAATGTATTTCCATCAGACGTGTTGTTTCAACACAGTATGGAGCGACAGCCCATGCAGCTAGAGCATCAATTGATGTTAGGGTGCAACTATGCAGACACACACGAGGTGAGACGCGATAAACATCAAACCTTGTCAGATATGTGCAAGAACCAGAAACTCACTCTCAGAAACTTGTTAGTGATATTTCTCACTTCTTGCTTGTGCATGGCTTTCCTTTACGAGGACCATATTACTTGCAACCTCCCTCTCACTACTAAATTCGCATCTTCATAGTCACACCCAGTGCCAGCCCAAGGCAAGTTTTAGAATGGAGCAAGATCATATTATAGCACCCGGGGTGGAACCCCGCCCACGCACTCGACCCATGCGCGTCTCAACAGATAAGGCCATTCACATACTGACCACACGCTTGCAATTAAAATATTGAAAAATGAAAAAAATATTTTTTCCTTTAAATTTCTTTACCACTGAGGCATCCCTAGGACTTAGCGCCTGGAGTGGCTGCTCCATTTGCCCTATGATAGGGCCGGCTCTGGTCTCTTCCCTGGTTTGGTGACATTTATTGGCCTCCTCATTCACCCAACCTATCTATGTGCAATTATTTCTTGTGGGGACACCTCAAGGCATGTGTACATGAGCATAAGCCCGTTCTTTGCAAGAACTGAGGGAAGCTATTCACATGGAAATGGCCAAAATTGCCTCCAGAAATGCATTATGATAACAGACACCACATGGGAGATGTTTTCCATACTTGATTCTATAAAATGCTATTTCAATACAAACTCACATCTTCCAACAAACAACTTTTGTAGTAACAATTACAGATGATGTGATTTTTTAAAAAACATTGTCCTTTCTGCCCCACCCTGTATTTTCAAAAAATATTTTTTTTTAGTAGAGAAACTGTTTTTATTTAGTCTACAATAAAAGTATTTCTTTAATTGTTACTTTTAATTGCTATGACTAAAAACACTCATATCTTTAGAAATGAACATTTTTGGAAAAATTGTTTTTTTCCAAAGTTAGAAAAAAGGGGTTTCATTTAAAATCTGAAGTTACCCTTCAACCCCTATAACAGGACTGGGTGGCTTAATTTTAAAAGGTCCATAAAAATAAATAATTTTTATTTTGATCAATGTTTTAAATGGATGCATATTTTATGAGATATTTGTCCCCATTTTGCACCTGATCAAGAAACTGATTATGTAGTGTTTTCTGGGTTTTCTTCTTGTGTCTAACATCTAAATAGCAGCCAATTTCCCATAAAACTCTTCCTGGGAGCAGCTCGATCTTATGTCATGTTGCCTTATTCCATCAAACATCATTAAAAGAAAAAGACAAATGTTGGAATGTAATATTTAGTCACTCATTTAGAAGGGAAAAGATAACAAATTCTCAATAAAGCTTTAAGAACTTTTAGTAAAATTAATTATCCATATGCTAACTTTGATAATAAATATATAAACTGGATTTGCTTCAGGTAGCATCAATCACCAAGACAATCAAAGGCTGGCACAACTAGCCACTGTAACATGTAACATGCAACGTTATAATGCTAACTGTATAGTGAACAGGGTGCAGCATTAAACAAATGAAGCTCTGCAAACTGCATATAGTTTATAGCATACTAAATTGTTTGCAGAGCATTTATAGTATTATATATTACAGAGCCCAGTATTCACCAGCCTTAATGGTTACATTTATTCTTTTGACTATGAAAGACTTGAATTTAAAATCTCAAAGTAGTGTATGTTGTTGGTTGGTTGTCTAACAGCAGCAAAACTAGACATGTAAGTCCGTTAAGCAAAATATGGTAAAAAGCCATACAATGCTTACGGCAATGGGTTGCTGCAGCACACTAGTGCTGCAAAATATAGTACTGGGCAATGCCATAAAATTTCTTAAACATATGAAAATTACAATAATTCTGTATTGGTAAAGGGTGGGTAGCGGCTGGGTGGCCGAGCAGTCAAGGTGGCAGCCTATCGCTCTGGGGGATCCGGGTTCAAATCTGAACGGGTTGAAAAATACCCAGGAATTTTTCAGGGGGGTGGTCCATTCGGATATGTCGGGGCCCCATCCCTCACTACCTGGCAGTCCCATTGTGGGCCTGGCTGAACCCATAATGGGCTTGCAAAAAAAGAGGTTAGTGCCCACAGGGTGGAAAGAGTTAAAAAAAAAAAAAAGTAAAGAGTGGGTGCCACTATTAGAAAAAGGTTGAAAAACATTGGATTAAGTCCTTCTATATTCATGATGGTGTACAAATTTAAACAATATTTTAAATTATTAGAAAATATATGTAGTGTATATTAAAAAATTTTTTTTGTAAAGAAATTTCATAACAAACAAAAAAAAAAATATATAAAAAATTCCAAAAGTAATCTACAAAAATATTTATAACAAGTAAATGGCAAAACTGTATTTGGGACAAGACTATGTCTCGGAGACTCACTACTAAGCAGAATCACTTTGACGCTGAATGTGGGTCTCATTCTACAATCTTCTTTGGTATTGCTGCTTTTGGGCACAATCGTTCAAACTTCACTGGCCACAATCACAAGGTCGTCCACGATGCATTTTCAATGAAATTAACCTATCCAATTTTGAAATTTCTCTCCATTGTGTGTTGGCCTAGGTTGAATTTTTGTCGATGTGTAACGAAAATTTCCAGTTTTTGAAAAAATAATCGTGCTATTGTATCGTCTGAAATTATTTTTTTATTTTGCACTAACAATATACAGTTTAACCCAATTATAATGTCAACGACAACCCTAATATAACGTCAAATTTTTATCAGTCACACAATTTTACTATACTAGATAATGTTAAAAAACCTACTTGTAACGACACCCTGTTTTAATGTCATATTTGAAGTACTCCCAAATTTGCAAAATTAGATTACAAATTTTATTTAACATAGTTTCTTCTGTGTGTTCAGTCCTAAGGTCAGGGTTCACTTCTTACAATGACTGTGGATGGTACTCTCCCACCTGACTTTGGTGGGGTGAGGTGCCTGTTTTGACTGTTTGTAGAGAGGGTCACCATTTTGTATTTTATTTTGACTCTGTTCTCAGTCCCCTGACTATCTACAAGTTTGGATTTTTTATGCACAAATGATTTGGCATAAAAATGGCATCTAATACTCTGTGCCAAATATCAACTCTCGACATGCACTCCTTCATATCTCTATGCTGGTAACATAAAATGGCAGTATGATTTTATAAGCAATTCATAGTCTTGTCAAAAATAAAAATTACTAATTGAAACAAAAAAAGTAAAAAACAAGTAAAAAATTACAAAATCAAAGGAATTACAAAAATAATCACAGAATTGCATACAGCCAGTAAATTGGTTAAATAATTAGGATATAAATTATTTGTTTGTTACTCTATGTCCACCAAATTAAAATTTCAAATTTATTATTTTTGTTTTAAAAATATTTGCTCAAGTGATATCATTGGACACTATCTGTATTGGCCAACTACAATTAGATCTTGATTTTTTCAAAACTGCAAAGTGCAGCATATATGATAAAAAACAAAAAAATTGTCTCACAAAAAGAAATAGTTGTTCATAAATTTGTTGTTATTATTTACATAACATGATGTACAGTGTTGTCATTTTTGCACTGTTGCAAAATAAGTGTAATTGGAAAAAAGAACTTAAAACACTGTCTGAAATAAATAGCATGTTTATTTAAAATTAATTGTTCCTAGTAAGAACAATTAATTTTAAACAAGAAAGAAAATATTAATTTTTTCTTATATAATTAAAAACTTCTCATATTTTTACTATTGCAAAGAAATAAAACCCAGGATCTGGTCTGGCTTTCAACCAAGCTTAATAGTAGTTATGCCACTGTCATCTGGCTAGTCAACAAAAAAGTACACTAATCTGAGAATTAAATACTAAATTAAATAATAAAAAGAATTGAAACACATTTGCATATTTTTTGTATCAAACAATTTATTAGTTATTATAATACATTAATTTAATATTATGAGTATGTTATATCTCTAATAAACGGTCAACGTCTTGCAAAACTTGATGTGAAAGTTTACCTACAAATAAAAATAAATACGGGCTAAGGTTCCTTGATATTATAAAATAATAATAAACAATTTGAATAACATATAAACAATTTAAATAACAAATTTTTTGAGAAAATTCACAACAATGAAATTTAGCAATTATGACTATTGTATTTTCAAAATCTGCTTTTAAGTAGAAGAATGAAAAATAAAATTATTCTGCAATTAAAAACGTTTTGTTTACTTCCACTACTAAATAAAATATTTATTGTCCAAACAATGATTTGTTTTTATAACTGCATTCATGCAGTTATAGAAACAAATATTCAAAAATATCTATGAGTAATTACATACATATGCATTTTTAGAATTAAAATGCAAATATTTGTTATTATTGTTATTATTATATATTAAATGCTTCTGATTTTAGCAAATATTGCTAAAATCAGAAGCATAGAGCACATAAGACAGATCATATTATAACAAAATTAAGATAATATTGAGTATTGATGATACATTAAATTATTTATCTTTAAGTAGTCACTACATGAAATAATTTATTGGGCCAAACATCAATATTTATTACTGTTTTAATTCTGTCACATTTATAAACCAGCATAACTATGTTATTTCAAGCAAGTATAAAATATTGAGAAGCCAAGGAAATATCTTTATCAAGTTAAACACCCTCGAACAGTAATACTTACAAGAATCAGCCACATTTTGTCCTCGACCAATAATCGAATCTTTTATTTCACATTGTTTTCCTAAATGAGTATTACTACATATAATACTTCCTTGAATATGTGATCTAAAAATTAAAATATGTTAAATATAAATTATGTACAATGGAAAACATTTAAAAAACAAAAAGCAAAAAAGGAAAAAGTTTAAGCATACCCCTCTTCGATAGTTACATGATCCATTATAACAGAATTGATAATTTTGACTTTTTCTTTTAACTGACAGTTTGGTCCCACAACTGATTTCTTTATTGAAGCTTTCTCAGCAACAATTGTATGGTCACCAATGATACAATCATTACTAATCTATAATCACAATTATTTAAGTATTTAAAAAAAAAATTATAATCACAAAATTATACACTCACATTTGATTTATATTGATGAGCTGTTGTCATCAGTGATTTTGATAAATTTAACTTGTTTGATATAGATGATAAATGTCTAGAAATCTGAGGATGAAAATACAATGATTTGATTTTACAGTTTTCTCAAATATTAATCTTTAAAAATCTCACCTGTCGATTTATTTCGGCATAAGCAGCTAATGTATTAACTCTCATAAATAAACTGCTTTTTGCAATATGAGCGTAACAGGAAATTTGGGTTTTGTCTTCCATATCACACTTATCAGATAATTTAGAAATAAGATCTTTTATTCTATCTTCCTTTACATAACTGTAAATATCTATAAAGTAAAGATTTAATGAGATAATGAAAAAATTAAAAAACTCAATTTCTCAAAACAAACCTTTCTCAACATTAAAAGAAGTAACTGAAGATGTCATATTCTGTATATTAGATTCTTTATTTGATTTTATTTTCTTTTGTTTCTTCACAAGTAATGGAAGCAGTTCACCTTTTAAGGTAGATATGCTTCTACAAATAGAAATTACATCTAAAATTAGTAATAAGAGTAATAATTTGAACATTATCATTATTATTAGTTTTATATACTTACTCATTATTGCTCAAGTAATCAACAATCCACTTTTTCATTATATATACATGGCCATCCATTAAATTGCTGTACATGTGTATTATAGGATTCCTGAATGATTTATTGTTAAAATATTGTAATAATNAATAAATCTTTATGTTGCTGAAAAATACTGTTTGCATAAATCATTGCTGATACCTCTCTTCCAACTTTATAATTGGTCTTGGTTCTGTTTATCTATAGTTTTTTTCTAACAAAGTGTGAATTAATAGAACAGCAACAAATGTTAAATTTGTTATTCTGTTGCAAATTAAAATATTAAATGAAAAAGGATAAAAAATTCCAAAAGTAATCTACAAAAATATTTATAACAAGTAAATGGCAAAACTGTATTTGGGACAAGACTATGTCTCGGAGACTCACTACTAAGCAGAATCACTTTGACGCTGAATGTGGGTCTCATTCTACAATCTTCTTTGGTATTGCTGCTTTTGGGCACAATCGTTCAAACTTCACTGGCCACAATCACAAGGTCGTCCACGATGCATTTTCAATGAAATTAACCTATCCAATTTTGAAATTTCTCTCCATTGTGTGTTGGCCTAGGTTGAATTTTTGTCGATGTGTAACGAAAATTTCCAGTTTTTGAAAAAATAATCGTGCTATTGTATCGTCTGAAATTATTTTTTTATTTTGCACTAACAATATACAGTTTAACCCAATTATAATGTCAACGACAACCCTAATATAACGTCAAATTTTTATCAGTCACACAATTTTACTATACTAGATAATGTTAAAAAACCTACTTGTAACGACACCCTGTTTTAATGTCATATTTGAAGTACTCCCAAATTTGCAAAATTAGATTACAAATTTTATTTAACATAGTTTCTTCTGTGTGTTCAGTCCTAAGGTCAGGGTTCACTTCTTACAATGACTGTGGATGGTACTCTCCCACCTGACTTTGGTGGGGTGAGGTGCCTGTTTTGACTGTTTGTAGAGAGGGTCACCATTTTGTATTTTATTTTGACTCTGTTCTCAGTCCCCTGACTATCTACAAGTTTGGATTTTTTATGCACAAATGATTTGGCATAAAAATGGCATCTAATACTCTGTGCCAAATATCAACTCTCGACATGCACTCCTTCATATCTCTATGCTGGTAACATAAAATGGCAGTATGATTTTATAAGCAATTCATAGTCTTGTCAAAAATAAAAATTACTAATTGAAACAAAAAAAGTAAAAAACAAGTAAAAAATTACAAAATCAAAGGAATTACAAAAATAATCACAGAATTGCATACAGCCAGTAAATTGGTTAAATAATTAGGATATAAATTATTTGTTTGTTACTCTATGTCCACCAAATTAAAATTTCAAATTTATTATTTTTGTTTTAAAAATATTTGCTCAAGTGATATCATTGGACACTATCTGTATTGGCCAACTACAATTAGATCTTGATTTTTTCAAAACTGCAAAGTGCAGCATATATGATAAAAAACAAAAAAATTGTCTCACAAAAAGAAATAGTTGTTCATAAATTTGTTGTTATTATTTACATAACATGATGTACAGTGTTGTCATTTTTGCACTGTTGCAAAATAAGTGTAATTGGAAAAAAGAACTTAAAACACTGTCTGAAATAAATAGCATGTTTATTTAAAATTAATTGTTCCTAGTAAGAACAATTAATTTTAAACAAGAAAGAAAATATTAATTTTTTCTTATATAATTAAAAACTTCTCATATTTTTACTATTGCAAAGAAATAAAACCCAGGATCTGGTCTGGCTTTCAACCAAGCTTAATAGTAGTTATGCCACTGTCATCTGGCTAGTCAACAAAAAAGTACACTAATCTGAGAATTAAATACTAAATTAAATAATAAAAAGAATTGAAACACATTTGCATATTTTTTGTATCAAACAATTTATTAGTTATTATAATACATTAATTTAATATTATGAGTATGTTATATCTCTAATAAACGGTCAACGTCTTGCAAAACTTGATGTGAAAGTTTACCTACAAATAAAAATAAATACGGGCTAAGGTTCCTTGATATTATAAAATAATAATAAACAATTTGAATAACATATAAACAATTTAAATAACAAATTTTTTGAGAAAATTCACAACAATGAAATTTAGCAATTATGACTATTGTATTTTCAAAATCTGCTTTTAAGTAGAAGAATGAAAAATAAAATTATTCTGCAATTAAAAACGTTTTGTTTACTTCCACTACTAAATAAAATATTTATTGTCCAAACAATGATTTGTTTTTATAACTGCATTCATGCAGTTATAGAAACAAATATTCAAAAATATCTATGAGTAATTACATACATATGCATTTTTAGAATTAAAATGCAAATATTTGTTATTATTGTTATTATTATATATTAAATGCTTCTGATTTTAGCAAATATTGCTAAAATCAGAAGCATAGAGCACATAAGACAGATCATATTATAACAAAATTAAGATAATATTGAGTATTGATGATACATTAAATTATTTATCTTTAAGTAGTCACTACATAAAATAATTTATTGGGCCAAACATCAATATTTATTACTGTTTTAATTCTGTCACATTTATAAACCAGCATAACTATGTTATTTCAAGCAAGTATAAAATATTGAGAAGCCAAGGAAATATCTTTATCAAGTTAAACACCCTCGAACAGTAATACTTACAAGAATCAGCCACATTTTGTCCTCGACCAATAATCGAATCTTTTATTTCACATTGTTTTCCTAAATGAGTATTACTACATATAATACTTCCTTGAATATGTGATCTAAAAATTAAAATATGTTAAATATAAATTATGTACAATGGAAAACATTTAAAAAACATAAAGCAAAAAAGGAAAAAGTTTAAGCATACCCCTCTTCGATAGTTACATGATCCATTATAACAGAATTGATAATTTTGACTTTTTCTTTTAACTGACAGTTTGGTCCCACAACTGATTTCTTTATTGAAGCTTTCTCAGCAACAATTGTATGGTCACCAATGATACAATCATTACTAATCTATAATCACAATTATTTAAGTATTTAAAAAAAAAATTATAATCACAAAATTATACACTCACATTTGATTTATATTGATGAGCTGTTGTCATCAGTGATTTTGATAAATTTAACTTGTTTGATATAGATGATAAATGTCTAGAAATCTGAGGATGAAAATACAATGATTTGATTTTACAGTTTTCTCAAATATTAATCTTTAAAAATCTCACCTGTCGATTTATTTCGGCATAAGCAGCTAATGTATTAACTCTCATAAATAAACTGCTTTTTGCAATATGAGCGTAACAGGAAATTTGGGTTTTGTCTTCCATATCACACTTATCAGATAATTTAGAAATAAGATCTTTTATTCTATCTTCCTTTACATAACTGTAAATATCTATAAAGTAAAGATTTAATGAGATAATGAAAAAATTAAAAAACTCAATTTCTCAAAACAAACCTTTCTCAACATTAAAAGAAGTAACTGAAGATGTCATATTCTGTATATTAGATTCTTTATTTGATTTTATTTTCTTTTGTTTCTTCACAAGTAATGGAAGCAGTTCACCTTTTAAGGTAGATATGCTTCTACAAATAGAAATTACATCTAAAATTAGTAATAAGAGTAATAATTTGAACATTATCATTATTATTAGTTTTATATACTTACTCATTATTGCTCAAGTAATCAACAATCCACTTTTTCATTATATATACATGGCCATCCATTAAATTGCTGTACATGTGTATTATAGGATTCCTGAATGATTTATTGTTAAAATATTGTAATAATAATCAATTAAATCATTAAAACAGAAATTTCTATGTTTTAATAATTTAGAAATCTGATTTAAATAAGAAATAAAAATCTTTAAAATTCTGGACATATATAATGAAAACAAAGATAATTAAATAATAATATAAAATAAATTTAAAGTAACTTCAATATTACCTTTTCAATAATGATACTTTCATTGGTATTTCTTCTTCAAAATCAGCTTCAGAGTTTAATAATACAAGTTTTCCATTGCAATTGTTTATACCAATAATATCTTTCTCTACAAGCAAAATATATAAATTAAATTATTATCATATATTTTACATTTACTTTTACTTTACCTTCACGATGTTTCCCTTTATATCCAGGTATGGATGCATCTTTTAAAGATGGAACATCTGAAAGCAAAATTGCTAGACTAGCATCATGTGCTCTGAAAATATCTGCCAGTTCACACAGAGGAAAATCAGTCACTAAATCACATGTAATCACTATAATGTCAGTCTAAAAAAATTAAAGTTTTAAAATGATAAATATTTTATAACAGCATAATAATAATAATAGTAATAAATTTACATTTGTAAGATTTATCTATTGATAAAAAAACTGATTAAAAGTAATCATTATTATTAAATTTGTAACTATGTGGGGAGTGGTTCAAATTTCAAGTTTCTCATGTTTGTAAATTCTACAGACAATATTTTTGATATATAATTTCATAATATATAGTAAATTAATTTCCCCTGTACATAATATGGATCATTTCTTTTGCTGTAATGTATCCAAATGTTCAAAGGTAGCAAAAACAGAGTGCCTAATGGTGTAGTGTGTCCGCTCAAATTCTGTTCCGAAGAAATGGCAATTGTGTATTGCTGGAAACATTTCTGAAGCAAAAAATGTGAACAGTCATCTGATATTGTGAGCTTGCTGACAGAGGGGGAGAGTTCTTTAAACTCACGTCAGGATAAACAAGGATGTAAGTTGTATGTGGGTGGTGATGTAGGAGACACTGATGATAGGCACCTTTACAAAAATCTCATTTATTTAAAATAAAGTAAAATATTTGGCTTACATAGGTTATAAACAATATTATTTCTGTGATTGAAAATTGTTGGAAAGAAAGTTTGATGAGCTTGTTAGTGACAGTGTGTCCTGAATGTATATTCGATGGTAGCCCCAAGGCAGTGGTGAGGTGAATTCAGCAGGTTGGAAATGAAGACACAGAGATACTGGATGGAGTGGATGAGGCAATGGTTGGACTTGGGTGATAGCGATGGTACCATCAAAGAGAAAAACATGGGTCCTTTCTAACAGCACAAATTGTAAAGAATCTGTGTTTTGACCTCAAAATCCAAAGTTTTTATAAGATGTTGTCATCAATTTTCCTTCTCCGATCAGTTCTGGCTCCCTCTTGTCATTTCCCAATTGGTCTATTCCCGTTTCCAGATGAAAATAAGATTGGTTTGGGTCACAAGAAAGGTCTATCTTAGATGGTCAACTTGATACCATCCCTCGACTCTGACCCTGAGATTTGTCAAACCTGCTCATTTCCTGATTCAGTTTAACTTTAACCTTTTATATATGAGCATCAGTATCAAAGTTCAAACTCTGGCTTGACATATGTTGGAGTCACACTTGGAACTCACTTGTTTACTTTCGCATCGTGTTTATTTTCATTACAATTTCCTTTTTTTTCTCTTTTAACATTTTTGTACAATTACTAACAGGTTTGGATTCAGTCTTGAACCTCAAAATATGATCTGTTTTTTTTTTATTCCAACTAAAATCCACTTGAAGCTTATATAAGTGTATACAGACAATGTTATGCCAGTGCAAATGGTACATAAATGGTGTTGTTTACTTGCAGAAAGACAAGATGGCATGATGAATGAAAGAAAGTCAGAGGCACCCCACACCTGAAATAATGGAAAAATCAACACACTAATTTGTGAGGATCAACTGTGAGAAGTGTTGTCTGTATCATGGATATCTCAACTGATTCTGCCCATGCAGGCATGCATGAGAAATATCTTGCACTAATGTACAGTTTTATCATGTTGGGTTCTATATCAACTCACTTCTGATGTCACTGCTCACATCAAACAGAATATAGCTTGAATCACATGCTCTGTTATCAGAAGGCCAATGATGCTTTCCTTTTGCACACAATCATAGGGTAAGAGAGGTGGATCCATCATTTCATTCCAAAATTCAAATGCATATCAATGGAATGTACACACCTATCTTCTCTGGTAAGAAAGAAGTTTAAGCTTGAGAAGTCTGCTGGAAAAGTAATGGTCTCTGTCTTCTGGGATGTAAGAGCATTCTTTTTAGTGAGTTCATGAAACTAGGATAAACACTTAATGCTACCTATTATTGTGAAACATTGCAACAACTTCAAGCAGCAATTTATTACAAACTAGTAGCCTAGAACGCCCCCTAGTGGGCATTCTTTACAAATTCCCATGAGGCACAGTTCCTTTGACTTTTTTATTCCTATCAATATGCTCTACAGCTCTGTTAAAGTCCCAATCGCATCATACAAATCTAGATTCCTACCTATTAAACATTCTATAAATACTTTAAAATAGTTTAATTTGTTTACTTACCTTTGCTTGATTTTAAATGTATCTGCCATTTTTTCAACAAATTTCCCGTGAGTCAATGTGCGACATTCACTAAAAGTCACGGGATGTTGTAAACGTGTAGCGCAAGGTTAATTGAGGCATATAATAATTATTTATACCTTCCATGGTATAAATAATAAATTCATATCAATAATAAATTCCTATTACAAATAAAAATAATTTATTGTTAATTTAAAATCATTGCTAGGGCACCTCTAGTGCCCGTTTTCGGCATACCGTTATGCGGACAGACACACATTGAATGGGTTATATAGATAGATGTTCAGGATTTCTTACTGCTAGTGTGTTCCTGCTCAATGACAACACCTATCTTCATGCTGCCAAGACACACAAGAAGAAACTGTAAAACTTAGATGGAAATGTCTTCAGCATCCATTGTACAGTTCAGATCTTACACAGGGTGATTTTCACAAAAAGGACTTGAAAGGTCAATGTTTTAAAACAAAGCAAGATGTTCACATCTAAGATAGATGCTGTATGACAATTCTTCTGTAGAGAGAGCACAACTTTCTACATACAACATTTCCAAAATGTTGAGACAAATGTGTCAATATTAAAGATGATTAAGTAGCTAAGTAGAGAAAGGACATAGATAACATTGGTGTGAATTTCAAATGTAATCTTCAAAACTGTGCATTTAAATAAAACAGCACTAACCTTAAAACTTCAGCAGAAAATGGAGCTGTCACCATAACATTTTCAATCTTTCAAAGGCCATCATGAATGAACTTATGAAGAGAAAGACACTCATACATGTGAAGTTACTGATTAAGTATAGTTTTTATCAAGTACTAGTTCATTATCAATAACCAGAGGCAGCCCTACAATTTGTGAGGCCCTAGGCAAAATTTATTTCTGAGGCCCATTAAAAGAGCAATAGAGACAGAAATTAAATTTATTTAATTTGCAATAATATAAACATTATTAATATAGAAACAGACAGTAGAACACAATAAATAAAAATCTGTACAATAGTTTTACAATGAATCAGAAAATTCAATAGGTGTACAGTATATAAATTCACCTAAAAAATTACTCTCCTTCTTTTAGCAGTGCTGAATTCATAAATTACAGAAAATACAGAATTCATAAATTACAGAAATACAGAAAATTACAGAATCTAGTTCTGTTGCAATATTGCTTTCAATGGACAAAATCAAAGTGAAGAAACTCTCTCTTGACACATTATTGATAGAATGTAGTATCCAATCAATTTTAATTTTAAAAATGATCATTTTACAGATGCAACTGGTACAATTATATTTCCAATAATTACCAGCACATTCTAGAAGGATTTGGAAATAAAGGCCAGTAAGTTTTTCCTAGATGAGGTGGGCAGAATGTGCTGGTGCATAATTATAATAATTTAATGATTTAAATAAAATATACCACCAAATTTGCAAGGCCCTAGGGATCATCTTTTATCCATATAGGATCATTTCTGTCAATAACTATGGATTAAATTATAATGGAAATTTACTTAAGCAATAATATTTAAATTTATTGATCTATTTATAAATAAAAAATCTAGTAACATCCAATTCAGCATAAAAAACAACAAATCTAAATATATAAAATTACTTGACTGATTAACTAAGTGATTGACTGAGTGATTAACTGATTGATTCATCATCGCCCAGAGCAAACCACTGAACCTAAAGAGGTGAAATTTGGTACACAGTTAGGGTACACCATGAGAATGCACACTAAGAAGGGATTTTTGGAAATTCTCCTGCGGGGGAGAGGATTAAGGCTTAACCTGAAGAACAGCTTCTACTGTACTATTTTAGATGCAATTTTTTGTTTTTAACTACGTTTTAGTAGGGTATGCCATGAGAATGCACAGTAAGAAGTGATGCAATTTTTTGTTTTCAATTACATTTAGTCTTCATTGAGTACTTAGTTGTATCAAATAGATAACATTTCAGACATTGTTATAAATATTTTTATATATTTCGATTTGTTAACCAAATGTTCAAACTGTTTTAAATTTGAATTTGTTATTGCATATTGGATTGATTATAGAATGATTGTAAACGTTCCAGAAAATTGATCAAATTGAAAATAGTTCATTTGATTCTCAGTGGTAGGTGTTATATAACAATTACTATGGTTGTTGAAATACCGAATATAAATAGGGTTTGCTTGCAAAATCCGTGCAGGCAAAGCCATGGGTAACAGCTAGTACTAATAATAAAATCATTAATAACTCAAAGAAAACCAGACTAATAAATACATAAAATCATTTATTATATGGGTGGCTTAGAAAGTTCTCAAAATCGTATATAACAGACAAAATCTGGTTGAATTGTTATTTATTTTTCAATATAATCTCCTTTGCAAATAACACACTTATTCCAGTAGTATTCCAATGTCTTCACTCTAACAGAATTTGTATAATTCTGCAAAATAGCTGTTCACATCAATGATAACCTCTTTGTTTGAAATTTCTTGCTGTCAGAATTTTCTTTGGGTTTGGAAAGAAGTGAAAGTCATTAGGAGCAAAATTAGGAGAGTTTGAGGGATGGGGAAGGATTTAGAAGTGAAGGCCAGGAAGTTTTTCCTGAGTGAGGTGGGCACAATATGCTGGTGCATTATTATGATGAAAAAGGATTTTCTTCTTCACATGAGGTCTTTTCTCTGCAATAGAAGTCTTCAATTTCTCTAACAAGTCACAATAGTAAGCTGCAGTGATAGACTTATTCTTTTCCAAGTAGTCAATAAGAACAATTCCCTTAGCATCCCAACAAATGGAAGCCATGATTTACTCTGCTGAAGGAATTACTTATGCCTTCTTCAGAGTTAGTGAAGAAGGTTTGCACTGTTTGCATTGTTTAGTTTCAGAAATGTAGCAGTGGATCCATGTCTCATCTGTGGTCACATACAAATGCAAAAATTCCTGTAGATTCTTCTGATAGATGTCCAAACACTTCTTAGAAGTTGTTGCTCATATATGTTTTTGTCCAGCCATGAACAAACACAGCACCCATCTTGCATAGACCTTAGTCATGCCTAGTTCTTGGGTTATGATTTTGTACATCCAGTCAACAGAGATGCCCACAATCAATGTTCCTTCTAAGGTGCATGGCTTCGCACTGCTCAAATTGTTGCCGTGCACAAGAATTTATGTGCTGCGCAGGAGAGCATGCACACACTGATTTGAATTGTTGTTTACTTATTTCTCATTCTGTCTGCAACATGATTATTGCTGCGTATATTTCGATTAAATACATTAAATCATTGACAAAAGATAATATTTTATATAAAAGTATGTTTTAAAATGAATTTTAATCTCTACTTTATAATTAATTATTTTAATTTTTATAGGAAAAAATAAGATTTTATATATATGCTCAGAAAATTTTTTGCTCAGAGAAGTATATGTTCCGCTCATCTACAAAAAAAATTAGAGGGAACATTGCTCACAATCTCAGCAATCTCCCACATTTTCAAGTGGCAGTCAGCCAACACCATATCATGGATTTTCGTCTACATTTTCTGAGGTAATAATGGTTGTCGGTCTTCCACTGCAAGTGTTGTCTTCCACACTTTTCTCAGCTTTCTCACTTTCAAATTTAAAATGCATCATTCTCTTGCTTACTGCTGAATATAACAAGGTGAACTTCAAAACTTGATCCAGATTGGCTTTGATGTAAGTGGCAATTAACCTCTTCTTTACCAGATATTTTATCATAGCACAAATTTCTCTGTTTTCTTTGTTGTAATACACATTCACTGCATCCATTGGCTATCACAGCAGTTTCTATTTCCTCTTTGGTGCCAAAATGTTGCATGCATAACAAATAATTACTCTGGTACCTGATGCCATCTGTTTCATTAGATAACAATTCCACCTATATGCAATTCCAAGAACTTTCTGAAGCACCAACTTATATGATTTTCTGATAAGGAAGTAAAAAGTTGCTGACTTATACTTCATAAAAATAATAGAGCTGAGTAAATAGCATTTTTTTAAATATTTAATTTTTATAATGAAAAAGACATGAAATATTTTCAAATGTATTATAAAATTTTCTAAAGTTTATAACTATTACCTATTTTATGTTAGCTAATTTTATAATGAAATATTATACAATTTAATTAATATAGGTTCTTACTTTAATTTTTGATTTAATAAAACGTAAGCTATCAGCAGTCCCCCACTCTTCTTGACTAGGAATGGAAACAATATCCAATTTCATGTCTAATCGACCAGACAGCATGTCAACCCAACTTTTTGTTTTCACTATTTCAGGTACAACAACAATGGCTTCTGTAAATAAATAAAAAAAAAATTGAAATCATATGCAATAAAATTTAATAAAATTATAATTGCATTGATATGTTGGCAGCAATGATAACAACAATAGGAAAACTATAAAGCATTTCCCCAAAACAAAATTATGATATTTATAATTACTGCAGTTGAATTATCATTATTGAATGATATTCACAGTAATTCATTTCCTGATAATATTTGTAAATATTTAAATTACATTAATTTTTACATAGTTAAAATTGCATAAATATGAAGGAATTAAGTTTGTGTAGAAATAAATGATTGTAAAATCTAGAACAAACAAAGGTAGGCATCTTGTTCAATTATTATTGGGCAATGATTTTATTATTGGCAATTTTACTTTTCATCTGCACATTTGTCTTTTGAGTCTGCAGATGTGTTTATCATGTTAACAAGACTTCTTAGTGTAACAAAAATAAAATGATTTTTAATATCATGTTTTTTGTTGTGAAAAAATTGTCACACACATATGCAGCACTGTATAATTCATACCTTAGACAATTTTGTTAACCTATGTGCAGATTATAGGCAGGAAATTTATAGTAACCAATATCTAAAAAATCAAACAAACTAGAGTCCTGATTATCCGAGATTCATTTAATGAAAATTCTACATTATCCAAGGTAAATTGTGGAAGAGTACTTTGTCAACAAAAGATAGGAATCATAATACAGTTTGTTTCACAAATCTTGGGTGGGCGATACATAATACATGAAAGGAACTCTAAAGTTTTAAAAATAATTTATTCTGGTGACTCTCATGACAATGTGAATTTTAGACAGAGAAATTTTATGATAATTTTCTTGTATTTTGTTTATCACTTTGTATGAAATCTTTCATGTTATCTGAGATTCTGATTATCTGATATTAATGATATTCGCACTCTACATTAATTTGAATAATGAGACTCCACTATAAATAGACCTTAAAAATGAAAGAATAAAACAATATATTTGGTTAGATATTTATTTTTGAACTGCAACAGAAAAACCTGAATGATAAATAACATTAATGCAAGATATAAGCATATCATGAAAAATAAAATGAACAAGTATTATCATATTACACTGACATAGAAATAAAATATTCATTACATTTATACAAATAACTATTTTTAATGAATTTGTAATTATTTAACTACTGATCAATATTTAATTATACAAAAAAGTCATTTGATCTATGTTCTTACCCTGAAATCCAGCTTGTTTCAAAGTATAAAGAGGATAAAATACTAAAGGTAAATTTCCAACTGGAAGAAGATATTTTGGACAACCTGAAGTAATTTCTGTCATCCTTGATCCTCTACCAGCTGCCATTACAACTGCTTGAAACTCCATTTTCTAAATTTACTGAAATTAAATATGAAATTATTTAAGTATAGACATTTATAAATACGTAAATAATATTCTTAGTAGTGATGCCACGAATAGTGAGTTTGCCGAATACCGAACATTCGGCTACGCTCTTGGCCGAAGCGCCGAATATTCGGCGGCTGAATGTTCGACAAAATATGTGTACATTTCGCGGGTGATATGTTACAACCTGATACATTGTGGTGGGTGCGGTAGCAACACTGCGGGCACATTTGTTTTATTTGCGAGTAGATCATGTCACAACATGCATTATTTGTTCATTGTTACATCAAATTGCGTTACTAATTATTACTAAAAAATATCACTGTATCACTTTATATGAAAACTGTTCGCCTAGATCGGACGGCAGACCTTTACAAGTGGTGATCAGCAAACGCAAAACAGTATCCAAGCCTGACAGAATTCGCTAAGATTTATCTATCGTCTCCCGGCAGTAGTGTATATAGTGAGAGGCTATTTTCAGAAGCAGGTATAGTTTATGAGGAAAAGCAGCAATCGTTTGCTATCAACAAATGCTGAAAAAAATTGTTTTCATTCATTACAACTTACCACTGATAGATTTTAAGTATTAAATGTAATAATTTATGATTAAAATAAATACGTTTTTGAGTAATATGTGCGGTTTTTTTCATGATTTGGTATTCGGTATTCTGCCGAATGTTGCATGCTATTCGGCCGAATACCGAATATTAAAAAAGTAGCCGGATAGGCCGAATACCGAATAGTAGCCGAATATTCGTGGCATCTCTAATTCTTAGTTACTTAACTGTATGGATAATGTCAACAAGAACATCTAGTTGTTTATAAATAATTATATGAAATATTTGCATCATGAAATAAATTAATTGAAATATATCAAAAGTTATTAAATATTTCAAAATGAAACTTACTGATAATTAGTATTTTATGTATAGTTCCAATATCATAACCATTTGTTTACTTTAGAATCAATGGCTTATTCAAACATTCAGATTCCACAATCATGCAATCTGTTAAACAAAATAACTTTTTATAAATATTTTCTACAAAAAATGGATGATCTGTGAACCTTTTCTCTAGAACAGAAGTTCAAAAAAGTAAAAATAAAAATTCAAAACACAAATGTCTTTAAAGTTATATTTAGTTTAGACTTTATTAACTATTTGAATCTTAAAAATAAGAATAAAAAATTCAAATAGTTAAATATACTAAAATAAAAATCTACTGGAATGTGAATAACTCAAATAAATCCCACCTTTATCTATCCAGCAATAAATATTTAATATAGTGTAAAAAATTTGATGTTTAATGAAATCATTGCATTTTATTAAAACACAGAAGACTCCTGTTCCACCAACAGAAGATTAAGAAAATTGTGAACTAATGGCCACTTTTTAAATATTAGTCAATGTTATTAAAATTGATAGTTTATATTTCACTTTCTCACTGAGATCTTTGACTCCGAACAGAAAAATTATTGTAAATTTATAATATTTTACTGTACAAAATTACCATAAATCAAATATAAGGATTTGTGATATATAATTTTCCAAAATTACAAATTTAAGCATTGAATAAAAAAGTTAAAAATAAGTAAATAAACAATTCCATACTTCTTTCTTTACAGAGTACAGAAAAAATGCCTTGATACATTCAAGCTAAACAGCTCCTCTTCACAGATAGCATTTGAACATATTCACAAAATTCCAATAGTTTGAAAATCAACAGTTAAGAACAGTTAAGAACACTTAAAGACTTTCTCTTAAAAAAGACTTAGTGTTCTTAATCATTGATGGTTTTCAAACCATTGGAATTTTGTGAATGTTTCAAATCTAATTTTTTATGCTCTCTCTCCTAAGATAAGCAGTTTAGCTTAAATGTACCAAGGCATTTTTTATTTTTTTCCATACTTCTTAAGAAAGCAGTGTAAAATTGTTACAAATCCACAGAAATTTTGGCACAATTGCAGATGTGGATGACACTGTTGGGACCAGTGGTGTGCTGTCCATGGAAGCTGCTTCCCTTATATTTTCTAAAATATAAATACACATCATACGATTATTTTCATATTTTAATGTACTTTGAATTAATTAAAATTAATATTTTATTATAAACGCACTATATATCTTATTACAAATTTGTTACAAGATTACTATTTATTACAAGATTGCTATTGTATATTCAAATATAAACTCGTATATGCATATTCCCAATGGAAGCATTGGAAGTGGAATCATTGAAAGTGGAAGTTATCCTGTATTCGACAATATAGCGATATTGTCAAATACAGGATAACTTCCACTTCCAATGATTCCATCCAGGGCCAGCACAGCTTCCCTAACATCAAATGTCATCGCATGCCACTGGTTGGGACATTAACAGAGCTGCAGCATACAGCATGACACCCTGTAGTGTCTGAAGTAGGGGATATATCTCACAAATGATCACATGTAGAGGTATTTGTACATTCCTTTAACTTTTTTACTCCTGTGGGCATGCTCTACAGCTCTGTTATATAAATAAATAAATAAATAAATAGAATACGTTCAGAGGGAAGTACACGAGTGAGTACGAATATGAAACTGTAGTCTAACAGCTACTTTTTTAATAGTGGAAACTGAAATAAATTTAACGAGTAGAGTTGAAAAGCTCTTAGTTCACGAGTAAAAATTTAAATGGTGGGAATAAATCAAAATATACTCTTTGGACTGCAGTAATTGCGAACACAAAAGTTAATAGAGAGGTTGAGGCGCACGTTTTAAACGTGTAAACGTGTACGTGTGACGTTCGGCGCCGCTTTTCCGTAAGCCTAAAAGTTTGACGATGGTGTATGGACTGTCGAGCGTGATTCCACCGACTATCCAAACACCATTGTCAAACTTTTAGGCTTACGGGAAAGCGGCGCCGAACGTCACACGTACACGTTTAAAACGTGCGCCTCAACCTCTCTAATAACTCCTGTTCTACAGTATAATTACGTAGCAATGACAAAAAATATAGGTTATAAATATTTTTAAAACGAATAAATATAAATCTAATCTTACTTTAAAGTAGAATTCGATATTACAACTCTAATACGTTTATACTCTAAACATATTGCAAAATACGATTTCACCAAATTCTAGTTGAATGATACCAAACCTCAAGCATAAAAGTTGTCTGACGTTGCCAGTTCTTTCCTTCATTAAAAAATTATTATTATTTTTTTCTTTCCTGTTCACATGGATGCTTTATTAAAAATTATTTAAAATGTAAATAATTATTAATAATGTTAATATAACTTTTATTTTGCTTTTATCGCAAATATTTCGTATTTTGAGATGCTGTTTTCTAACTCTTTCCGCCATGTGGGCACTAAGAGGACCTATTGTTAGCAAGCCCATTATGGGCTCGACTCATAATGGGCTTGTTAACAACAAACCCATAGTGGGTAGGCTTGGTGATGGGGACGGGACCCGACATAGCTGGACAAAGTTCCTCTCGGAAAATTCCTAGAGTTTTTGACCCGTCCTGATTTAATCCAGAATCACCAGAACGGTGGTCTGCTATCTTAATGGCTAGGCTATCCAACGTCCGGCACTGCTATTGAAAACCATCATTTGTACTACCACTCTATTTATGCAAAATATAGGGTGCCTTTTCTAGTAAGTGGTCCAACAGTGGCCAATCGGTTCCATTCCCTGAACACTGGTAGTTCGGTCATGGGTTCGCACCTTTTCAAGACGGGCTGGCCACGTGGAGTTTTTCGGGTTTTCTCCACCTCTTCAACGCCTAAATTAAGGCCAGTTATCCTTAAAAGACTTCCTGCAAGATATCCCCCTAGGAAGATCGCCCAAGTGTTGCATTGCGTACCTAAACAAACAAATAAGTTTCCTAGTAAATTCGCTATGTTAAAAGCTATTTCCTGTTAAGCTATTTCCTGTTGTTAGTCACTAAAGCGCTAGTGAGCTAGCGTCACAAGGGCTGAAGATAGAATTTAAGATGGCTGCTATCATAAATTATACGCATATTACATACTACATCTGAAGTAAAAGATTGTAACTCTCGTGTATGGTCAAGCGGCGCTGAGTTTAGGCGCGCTTGAAAATAAAGATGTCGTTCCTTAACGTCGGAGAAAGTTGTTAAAATGTACAAAGGGAACAAGCTCGCAGTCAGTTGATCACTATGAAAGAGTGAATCACTGAAAGTCGAAGCTGTAAAACGTAAGCAGGAACATGAAGGCAAAAAAGCCTAAAAATGTGCAAATGCTAAGTAGAAAGAATGCGTATGATCATAAATCCATATGTTTGAGATGTTGAACTATACACGGTCGGGGTTCGTTTATTGCTTGTAATAAGGAATGCCACGTATGCTATAAATTGGGATATTGTGCGAAGCTTTGTAAATCGTCTAAAATTATTGCAGCAGCAGATTGATTGTTAACACTAGCCTCCACAGAATAAATAGAACAGCGTAGTACTGATCAGTAGTGTTGTAAATACAGATAATTCCGCAAACTGGTACAAATTAGCTGAATTCACTAACAAACATAAAACCAAGCTGAAACTCAATATGGGTGCAGTGTAATGTTCTGACATTTCAGGAAGTTAACACTCTGGGACATCACGAATGTTTCCAGGCTAGCCATTCCGTATTACTTTGCGGCGACAAATCACGGACTGGTGAGATGGCGCCACTCCTCTACGAGTTTCCCGGGAATCCCGGATAGAAAAACGGGAACTGGGTTTTTAACAGAGAGAGAATTCTGGGTATTGTTGCTTCTTCTTCTTGTCGGGTGATCGCTGCCATGAGCACGTGTAGCTCTCTTTCAAGTGTACGCGAGGATTGTTGTAAATAAGTGTTGTTTTAGTTTAAAACGTGGTCGTGGACTTAACTAATTCACGTTTACAGCCTTCTGATAAAGATAGTCTTTGTGGAGATGTAAATGGATGGAAAAAGACGGCCAGATTTCGTCTAACCGATGGCGGCCATCCATTACCTCCAGTGGTGAGCCGAACGTGATTCGACGTGAATTCGAACACCAGAGACAGAACAAGACCTTTACTAATACTGCATTGTGTTCCCTCAGTGGATAATATGGAATAAATTCCGCGACTACGATAGACGACGCTCTTTGGATAGGTGAACCGCTCGCCACTCCTAACCGGCGAAATTGTCCCCACATTTGTGTGTCTGCAACCTCTTGCCAGAATAAGTCATCTAACACGGGTAAGTGGAGTTTTCTGTTCCATATTTTTTGCTGTTCTGCTGAGTAGGTATCCCCTGGTTGCCTTAAAATGCCAAACGAAATCGATCTTAAGCCAGAAATCAGTCGGGTAGCTCTTAAACTTCCCCAATTTTGGGATAAAGAAGCCGATTTATGGTTTATTAATATTGAGGCCCAGTTTAAACTCGCCGATATATCGCAAGATACTACTAAGTATTACGCAGTGGTTTCAGCTCTCAACTCGGAAGTGTTAGCGTACGTGAGCGATATCGTTAAAAACCCTCCTAGGGAAAATTTATATCAAACACTAAAAGATCGACTCATAGCAGAATTTTCCGATTCCGAACAAAAACGAGTGAAAGATTTGCTGTCTAATGCCGTGTTAGGAGATGATAAACCATCTCATCTTTTACGCAAAATGCGACAACTAGCTAGTAATAAAGTCGGGGAGGAATTTTTAAGAACGCTATGGATTCAGCGTTTACCCAAAGAAACTCAGGCAATTCTTTCTGTTTCCGATGGGGATTTAGACGAATTAGCCCAAATGGCTGATAAAATTCTCGAGCTCACACCTTTGCAAATAGCCGAAACTAATTTAGCAAGGAACGAAAATAATACACACGCGGCTATAATGAAGCTCCAAACGCAGGTCGTTGAGTTAACAGAGCAAGTTAGTCGCCTAGCAAGGCCCAGCGACAGACAATCACGCGATTATAGACACCCCCGGAATCGATCTCGGAATCGTCGGCGTTCGCAGACACCTGTTCAACCCCAGGCAAAAGGCCTATGTTGGTATCACGCGAAGTTCGGTGATCAAGCAAATAAATGTAAGGCCCCTTGCAAATTCCGAGCAGGGAAACTAGCTCGGAAATCACACGTGGCGCAATGTGATTTCCAAATTAACAACACCAGCCGCCTATTCGTTTACGATCCAACCTCACGTCGTCACTACCTAATCGACAGTGGTAGCGACATTTGCGTTCTACCATATAACGCCGCCATGGCATTAAGAGCACCCGCCTCATTGACACTTTATTCGGCAAACAATTCCCCGATAAAGACTTACGGCACAAAAACCATAACCGTGTCCTTAAACTTAAGACGCCAATTTACGTGGCCTTTTGTAATCGCAAACGTCAGCAAACCAATAATAGGCGCCGATTTCATAAGACACTTCGGTCTCCTGATCGACTTAAAAAACGCCCGCATTACAGACCCATTAACGTCCTTGACAACGACAGGGTCTGCTCACCACGGCGCGCAAACTAACATTACTTTAATTGCTTCTAATTCGGAATTCAGCGACATTTTAAACAAATATAAAGATATCCTTCGGCCATATCCATCTAGCACCAAACCCAAACATAACACGGTCCACCGTATTATTACCAAAGGACATAATGTTTTTTCTCGCCCCCGCCGTCTCAATCCCAAACAGCTGGAAATCGCAAAAAAGGAATTCCAGTTAATGTTAGAACTAGGCATTTGTCGGCCGAGTAATTCCAATTGGTCCAACCCACTGCACTTAGTACCCAAACCGAACGGGGACTATCGTCCCACCGGGGATTACCGGGCCCTTAATAGAATAACGGTGCCGGNTGCGGCGACAAATCACGGACTGGTGAGATGGCGCCACTCCTCTACGAGTTTCCCGGGAATCCCGGATAGAAAAACGGGAACTGGGTTTTTCCCAGAGAGAGAATTCTGGGTATTGTTGCTTCTTCTTCTTGTCGGGTGATCGCTGCCATGAGCACGTGTAGCTCTCTTTCAAGTGTACTCGAGGATTGTTGTAAATAAATGTTGTTTTAGTTTAAAACGTGGTCGTGGACTTAACTAATTCACGTTTACAGCCTTCTGATAAAGACAGTCTTTGTGGAGATGTAAATGGATGGAAAAAGACGGCCAGATTTCGTCTAACCGATGGCGGCCATCCATTACCTCCAACTTTCTTTAACAAAGAAAGCTCTTTCGACTTTGTCGTTGCTCATCTGTTTTAGACTTTGTTAATCGTCAGACTGAAATTGCAGTCCGGACTCAAAGTATCAGCAACGTTTTTATACTCCATCCTTGGTCTATATGGCATGATATCAAACATTATCCTCTGCGACCTTACAAGAAGACGGACGGCCAGACATTGTTCTCTCCGATTCGAACGAAACTACTACTTGGGGAGCACGTTACCCTAAACACAAATAGCTTTTTGTTCAAATAATAGGACCCACTTCTTAAGAGTTTTCTGAAAAAATGGATTTCTGAAAATTGAATATTTAGCTTATAAATCTTTGCATAGTTTTTATGCCTAACCTATTATCCACTCGGCTCATAATTGATAGAGCCGAGGGGATAATAGGTAAGGCATAAAAACTATGCTATGTAGGTTCGCACTTTTAGTTGTTTTTTTAATGTGTAACAAATTTATCTTATTATTTTACCGCATCATTAACGTTATTATTACTACAGTCGACCCCCCTATAACACGTGTTCCTATAGTTCGGATTCCTATATGACGGCGAGAAAATTGCGACGGTATCCGTACAAACATGGTAAAAAAAACTCCTATAATTCGGTAAAACGTCATTGGGCAGCCGAACTACTTTCCGCTGTCCAGCGCCACGCTACGGAGAGTTTAGGCGGGTAATTTGAGTTTACTATCGTCTGTACAGTATTATANGATTAATTTTATGGAAGGAAACCTTTCAAACAGCCGTAGTCCGTAAACTTCACACGTGTCGGGCTGTGATTGGCAAGGTCTCCTAAAACATCAATTTCATAAAAAACGGAACGTATCTACCGTCTTATAGGGACTGTATTGTTATTCATCACTTTGAAACTTATAAAAGAGATTTTAAAAACGTGACGTCATTTCCTATTTAGCGAAAACGAAGTCTCTGTAGATTTAACCAGTATGGAGGAGTCGTCAAACAAATAGTCCGACTCCCACTGTGACAAATTTGAAATGTGCAACTCCGACTCCCACCTTTTATATAGAATCTTAGTGTGTCATATACAGTAAAACCTGTCTATGGCGACCACCCACGGTTCCTTCAAAAAGTGGTCTTTTAGACAGGTGGTCGTCCAATACAGGTGGTCCTGTAATACCGTATTTCCGTACGTATTTTGCGCACTTTTTAGCCATTTCTACTAAGCAAAATTCGAGGTGAGCAAAAATAAGCGAATTTTTTCAACGATAGGGCTTTATTGGTATTGTATTTTATTTTAAAGATTAATACAATACTCGCATTTTCTCGATTATAATGCACACTTTCTTTTTTCCGACTTAATTAATTCGACTCGGTTCTTTTCGTTCGCTCCTCAGTTACGTGTATTACGTCATCAATATACAAGCGCGTCCTATCTCTCCATCACTTTGCTTTTGGTTTTCGTTAGTTTAATCTTATTTTAACTTTAAAAATACTGTATTTTTTAAATATTTAATATTTTCTTAATTAATTAAGTACAATAAGAAAAATTATTAATTAATAATAAAACGATTTTATTATTTTTTCTCATTATACGATTTCATTACAATCGCGGAATCGAAAAAGGAAGTAAAACTGATTTTTGCATTAATGCGTTTATTGTTTTTTGAATATTTTGCCTGCGAAAATTACTTGGATATTATTTTTCTAAAAATATCGTGGAAATAAGGTAGGTTGATACAGAAACTATTTATCGCACGTATACTGTATATGAGCTTCAAAATAAATAAATAAAAATAGATTTTATCAAACGATGAGATCAGCCGATTAATTGTATCGTGTACAATATTTTACACCCCCAAGGAAAATACTGTAGGTCTAGGGTAAAATAAATTTTGTTTTCCCACAGTTAAACTTCGCCGCTAATTGCTGTTGTGATAACTTTAATACGATCTTCTAACGACAGCACTTTGCATTTCGGACATTTTCCAACAAACTGAAATGAATTTCCTTTGTTGCTAGACTAATTTATTAACACCTGCACCTAATTTCAAGGGTGGGAGAAGTGCCCGGGATGGGTTCGAACGAGAGTTTAGACTAATTCATTATATTAGGAGGTGGAAACGTTGTTGAGATGGGTTCTTACAATAGTTTAGACCAGATACATTCGCGAAAGTGGTCGCTTATTACAGGTGTTGTATGTTGTTTCGGACCAAAATTCGATGCCCGCGGTCGCGTTACACAGGTGGTCGTTTAATACAGGTAACTTATACGAAGACTCTATGGATAAACTATTCCGTGCCAGAAATTTTTGCCCGTTTTGACAGGTGCCCGTCGAATGCAGGTGGTCGCCTAAGCAGTTTTCACTGTATACGATTAGGTATCCGAATATTTTTATGTAAAATTTCTTTATAAAAAGTTGTAGTAAAATTGATAGTGAGAATAAAAAAAATGGATATAATGAATTTATCTCGGAAAAACTTTCGAGTAAATGAAGAAACATGCATCTTAATCAGCCAAACAATTTCCACTTTTATTAGTTAATTATAAAAAAATGATTTAAATTTAATCATTTTGAAGAAAATATTTAAATACAAATGAAAAAAACAACGATTTGATTAATGAATAACGTAATAAATTGGTTTACAAAATAAGATAAGCTTGGCACTTCGAAGCCATACCATAAACTTTTTATTATTGTCTTCGCATTTTTGACATGGTGGAGCTTTTAAGAACAAATTTCAAATATATTTGGATTGCAATTTAACCTATAAATTCCCACTGTCGTTCTTCTGTCCGTCTTTCCTTAAACTCGAGAATGGTGTTAGATAAATGAAATTCAAGACCAGATATGGAAAGCTAGGGGTAGGAGGCCCCATTTAACTATATAAGAACTTCCAATGTAAATTTGGAGTCACGTTATTTCAATTCTAAAATTTTCCCCGAAAGGTTAGCGATAGATGACCGGCACAGCTCTATTGTTAAAGGAAAAGTATGATGTACAGGGACAATCCACTACTAATTTGAGGTGGAGAGCATATATTTTAAATCAAATAAATTAAAAATATGATTAAAAATTGCAGCCTGGCATTGTGACCACGTCACAATAAATAATAGCTTGTCTTTTTTTTTTAATTTAATAATGATTAAGCTTTTATATCAGCTTCTAATTTGAGAACTTATCATACCTTTTCAAATGTTTTAACTTGGACACCAAGAGATCTTTTTTTTGGCTTTTCTATTTTATTAAATATGCATTTCGGTTACTTATGTTCCTCTTCTGCTTAAAGCAGATGCTTTTCGGGTTAGAAGTTATTTTAAAAATTCACTGAAAACTATACATTAAATATACATTATTCATTTTTTTATGTTCTCCGTTTTAATGGCTTTATTTGAGACAATTTCTAAACTTATATTAGATCTTTGGATGTTTTAATTTTATAAGAAGGAATTTTTAATTTTAGAAACATTATTTTCATTTTATTTTCCCCCTCTAACAGTTTATTTTATTTTATATAAGACTAGAATTTCTCATTTTTTCCTTAAAATGACATAGAGATCCTATTATCTTTTATTAGTGAAGTACAAGTTCCGTCTTTACATGCATATTCTGAGTTATTACGATGTTTATACGAGCTATTATATTATATTCATTGTTTTTCTCATACATTGAAAGCCGGCCGGACGACCGAGCAGTATATAGACTGTCGCCACGAATGATGCGGGATCAAATACCTGGTCGAGATAGCGGCAAAAAATTGTCCACGTAGAACCACCCTGTTTATCTTCTCCATCAAACACCCATACTGCACTAGTGGCTAAGCGGATTCGATCCCTAAACAGTGGTAGTCGTCTCGGGTCGGTGCCTGGGCCAACGGGCTGGTTAGTGCGTTTTCCGGGTTTTCTTCGCATCGATAACGTCCGAATAGGGGCCACTTTCCTTTAAACACCACTGGAAGGCACATTCCCTTGATTGCAGATCGTGTTGCCTGCCATTATCAATCGATATGTTACCGCTAAAGCTTGGAAATTGTTAATGTGTACATTACCTAGCTAATCTGCAGATTAACTAGGGTGATCCGTTAAAGCTGCGAAAATTGTTCAATTTCTCAAATTACCTAGATAATTTGCAGAGTATCTAGGTAATCTGCACATTAACGGCTTCCGTATCGTTAAAGTTCAAAAGTTTGTTTCTTTCACTTCCTTTCCCCACTCCTTCTTTTTACGTAGATAAATTTAAATCCTAGAATGCAAGCAAGCACCGAATTGGTGAGTAAAATCAAGAAAAGATTCTTCGC